>NC_086445.1:851833649-852093649 GCF_028390025.1 Pseudophryne corroboree
TTAGGTATTTCCTCCTAAGGAGTTATTCTCATAATAATACCGTTAATACACTTAGTTTGATTATTTGAAAATTATAAATCTATGCACTTTTGGTTAAGTAATCTCCATTCTAATATAGTAAATGGAGCACATATATATAGAGCACCAATCACATAGCAAGGGAAGTGATGTAATCACTTTTCCCTTTATAAAGGGTGGTTATCAGGTCCAATGCCTCATTATACAGAGACTTGGCTGTCAGCACTGCACCACTGGAGGGTAAGGTTTTGTTTTTGATTTTACAATAGTATATTATCAACTTTGAAAGTGGTCCCATTTATTAGTATACACTTTGTACCAACTATATGTATTTTATTGACTGGTTAACCACTAATCATTTATAAATTTAATTTTTTAAAGAGTATATGATATGCACTAATTATATATATTCACTATATAAATATGACAGATGTATTCATGAATATGAAACTAAGTTGTATGAGTTATACACTCACTTATATAATTTTTATAGTTAATAGATCTTCCCCTTACTAAGTGAAAGGAGTATTTGTTTTTCCATGGGGTGGGAACTCTTTGTACCATACTGGTACTTTAATAGATGGTCTAATTGATATCAACCCAATTAATTTACCAGGTCTACCACGTGTTCTAAATTGGTTAGACGTTATTCCCATTTGAATTGCCTTCACTCCTGAGTGTCAGGTTCAAGCTGCTGACCGACGAGGTATGTGCTATATTATAGAGATTTCTTTAATGATTGGCACTAATGAACTACACCCCCTGTGGGTAGCACTTTGAGTAATTTCTTTGAATTATTCGATCATAGATCAGTGATACCGTCCATAAAGGATGGGTTTCCCTAATAAACATATCATGTGGGTTCACTATACTGATGGTTAATACAATTAGTCCTGGGTTTTCCAAATATGAATAAATGGCTGGTTATAATCAGATCATTTAGTAGAGGATCGTTGTATAGTGGTAACATTGGTGTTTGTTATAGCCAATTCTGTGGCTTTGTTCTGTATCATATATAGAAACCACACGGGTTAGTCATGAGATCTGTTCATTAGTGATCAGACACAAATGATACCAGAATTTTTATAATTATGGGTGTCAAAATAAGATAGAGGTCTATTTATGAACTCGTAGGTGTTCTTATAATTAATACCCAATTAATCAATTTATTAGGTTCCTTATGCTTGCGAACCAGTTAGATTCTATACACATATGAATCTTCCCCATATTCGAATATCTGAATGTCAGACTCAAGCTGATGATATATGAGGTATGTGCCGTTCCCTTGGATTAATCCCAATCTCTGCCTAATTGAACAAAAAGTGTCCTTTAATTAATAAAGGTTATTAAATGTTTTTTAATTAGGTATGGTCCCCGCTGTATCAATCAAGTCCCATTGAAATATTAAAACGTTGTTCATACATCTTTGAATGACCTTTTATGTGCTGACAATATGTTCTGAAATGAAGAGGTATGTTTTTTTACAACCTGTGCTTTTTGGTTCTCTTTTTTCCTCTTTCTTCATGTTATTTATTCTGTTTTCCTCCTCATGTTGCTATGTCATGTTCTTTTGATACCAATATGTCATGTTATATGTGAGTGTAAGATGCTTATTGCTATGTATTTGTTTTGACTTATTATTCTACAATTGTAGATTTTACCCCTGATGAAGTCTTGGAACAAGATGAAACGCGTTGGGTTATTTATCTATCTATTATCTGATGTTACCTCCGAATCTACAATAAGGAGAAGGAGGAAATCGTAGTGATATATCTACGCTTTTTCCTCATCACTACAAACTGATTGTTCAAATTGTGCGACAAATGTAAATGTATCAACTCTGTATACTTATGAACATTTGTGTCGGGTTTATATGTTGTTTTAATAAATTTTTATGTTAGTATTTGTTATCTGATGTAATTTATCCGGAGAGTACTGTAAGGGTCCGTTTTTAGGTAGGGCGTTGATATAACTCCCTTGGCGCCATCTCCTCTATTTCGTTTCATATTTCCACATTTAGTTCCTCCTAACAGGGAACTTAGAGGATACAGGCAGCCATATAATTAATTAATTTTAGTGTTTTATTTGAAATAGCGCAGTGGGAGAGTAATTTTTGTCATATTTTGCATTTCTGTTAGCTACTCTCCATTTGCAGCTTAACAACATGCCGTTATTTAGTGACCGCAAAGGTAGAAGCTTAAAATGCAAAACAATTTTCTTAGAAGAAGGACAGGATATGGAGCAAATTGAGGAGGATGCAGATGAGTATTACCATCTACTCAATAAGATGGAGAAGTTGGCCACTAGAGAACTTAAAAGCTGGTACGACCTCATAACACTTGAAAAATATCTGGAAGTTGGACGTGTTCCAAGAGGTCTGAGGTTAAATAAAACTCCAATCATGGGATCTAACAATGAAGAGTTTAATAAAAATTGGAATAAAATATTGGATGATAGTGCGGCAAAATTAGTGGAACTTATTATATTAGAAAGAAAGAAAGAGTTGGACACTTTAGAGGTGGATCTCAATGAATTGGAGGTTATTTTGAATAAATTTAATGATGATGAGGATTTTAAGAGGGATGTTGTGGATCTTCAGCAGAAGTTGGACTCTCTTGAAAAAGAGATCATCACACGCAAACAAAAGAAGTTTGCGAGGGATAAATTAGATTATATAAATGGAAAGGTACATGATTGGAGTAGTAACGTCACTAATAAACCCTATCAAAGAGACTATCATGTCCAAGCTAGACGAAGAAAAGTCACTGAGGATTATGATAATGAAGTATTCAGACGTGAATATGTTCCTAACTACCGTAATAGACAAGGTGAAAATTACTATACGAGAAGAAATTCCTATCGATCACCTAGACGTAGATATGGGACGAAACCATTATACCAACACCATCAATCCCCTGTGGGTAAACGCCGAAGACCCTCATACAACAATGGATATGAATTTCGTAGGTCTGTATCCCCCAAAGGAAGGACTTTTTTAGGGGAGAAAAAGAGGGGAGATCTACCACATTTTCAAGAACGAGAACATCTACATACCAGGTTGGATTCCCCTCAGGGGGTGAAAAGGCTTCTACACCCAGGAGAAGAGGAACAAGGGGTGGAAGAAAGGTCGCCCATCAAAAAAAGAAGAGCGATCAACTTCCTACGAGAAATGCCCAGTCAAGCATCATCAACCTTACTGAAAAGAAATTATCAGTCCCACAGACATCAGTACTGAATAAAGGTCTAAAATTCGCTCCCAACCAACATGTGGACAAGTTCAACTTATATGTTGATCTCAATAAATATGTCCGTAATTTAACCTTGAAGAGACACTATTTGAAAAACCCAGTGCCGAAATTGGACTTTGAACCAAGAAAAAAACCGTTAGTAGCACCACCTTCCAGGTACTACCCGGTGGAATCTAGAGGTAACCATATAGACTTCTTCTTTGACTCAGTCAAAGAAGATTTTAGGAAACTAAAAATCAAGGATGACAGATTTTGTGATAACCTTACTCCACAAGAGAGACTCGCGGTTAAACAACTCAAGAATAATGACGAAATAATCATAAAAACTGCAGATAAAGGAGGGGCGGTGGTACTACAAGAGAAGTCGGCATATGTCAAAGAGGCTTTGAGTCAAATTAATGATACTAGGACCTATGAACAGCTTATAGGTGATCCTACCGAAAAGTTTGTAGAGGATCTTTACGATCTTCTACATGCTGCTAAAAACAGAGGTATCCTGTGTAAGGAAGAATTCGAATATCTGTACAATAAGAAACCGAGGATTCCAGTTTTTTACCATCTGCCTAAAGTGCACAAGGGCACGATCCCTCCCCCAGGAAGACCCATAGTGGCAGGGGTTGATTCCTTGACATCCTGTTTGTCACATTATCTGGATTTAAAACTCCAACCATATGTAAAAAAACAACTGTCCTACTTGAAAGACTCCACCGGTCTACTGAATTCACTCAGGGACCTCCAATGGCAATCCACATACCGGTGGGTCACGGTGGATGTACAGGCACTTTATACATCCATCCCCCACGATAAAGGATGTGAAGCAGTGAGTAAGATCCTGATTTTAGACCATAATGTCAGCAGAGAAGAGAGAGATTTCCTTGTGGATAGTATTAGGTTTGTCCTTAACCATAATTATTTTGAATTTCAAGAAAAATACTATCTACAGAAACAGGGTACGGCGATGGGTACCAAGTTCGCCCCTTCATATGCAAACATCTATATGGACTGTTGGGAAAATGAAATTCTGTATGTGGATGGAGATTTTAGATGTACTAACATCAAATTCTACAAACGATACATCGACGACTTGATCTTCATCTGGGATGGTGAGGTTGAAACCCTGACGAGTTTTATATCTGACATTCAAATGAATCATTATAACCTCAAGTTTACCTACAAACAACACCCTGTAGCCATTGACTACCTGGATGTTCTTTTGAAAATTGAAGAAGATGGCTCTTTAAGTACTAAAACCTTTTTCAAGAAAACTGATGCCAATAGTTTCATTCCTTCCGACAGCTGCCACCTTTCCCGGTGGAAAACCGCGGTACCATATTCCCAATTTATACGGATTAGGAAAAACTGCAGCAGTATGGATGCATATTGGGAACAGTCATCATCATTAGTTCTTCAGTTCATAGATAGGGGTTACAGTGAAAAGACTCTACGAATAGACCAAGCCCGTGCTTCCGAAATTGACAGGAACAGCCTCTTTATGACGAGAGATCGTATACAGGATCGACACCGGGGAGAGAGACCTTTTGTAACACAGTTCAATCAAGAAAACAGAACTATCAAACGTATTATGAATAAACACTGGCACCTTTTACTTAAAGATCCAGTTTTAGGGCCTCATCTACCCAGTAGACCAAGTATTGTCTTTAGGAGATCTAAGAACCTTAAAAGTATCCTTGCTCCTAGTCAATTACAGACAGAACATCGGAAAAAAGATGATAATTCCAACCAACACCCACTCATGAAGAGAGCAGGGCTGTTTCCCTGCAATAAGTGCAATTGTTGCCGCTTCATCGATAAAAAGAGTTTCTGCTGGAAAGATGAGACTAAAAGGGTTTTTAGACTAAAGTCCATTGTTACGTGCAATACCAATTACGTCATCTATAAGATAGATTGCAGTTGCAAACTCTCTTATATTGGTAAAACAAAGAGGTGTCTCAAAATTAGAATACAGGAACACTTACGAAACATCAAGAATAAGGTCCAGAATCATAGCCTCCCCAGGCACTTCCAGGAAAAACATAGGTCCGAAATTCAGGGCTTAACATTTAATGTGGTGGAACATGTACCCGAAGATAAGAGGGGAGGAGATAGGGACCTCCAGCTTGCTCGAAGGGAATCTTTCTGGATTTATACTTTAAATACGCTTATACCGAAAGGGTTGAATGAGAATATCGATATGATAGCATTCCTTTGATGTAGATAAAGTGTATCTAGTGTGTAGAGATGGAGATATTGTCAGAGTAGTTAATGGCCAGTACTGAATTTTCATACTAATGTAACGTAGTTTCATTATATATCATGTGCACGTAGAGGAATTGAATGTCAGATCTTTAAAAATCATAAGATTTCCCCGGTGTATTTATCATGGTTATTAAATTTTACCACTTGACATACAGACGTGTACAAGTGGGGCCATTTTCAAGTTCATAACTCTTCATCTCATTCATTTTTTTCATACATACATCACGTTTCCAGTATATATACACTCGTGTACATGTTTAACCATAAAGGACTTAATTTATTTTTATAAAGATCAGACATATCTGTTTATAACTTATTTTAACTTTTATTATATTTATTTATTTCTTTGTTTATTATTTATCATTTTTTCATTATTTCATCATTTCATCATTTCATCATTTCATCATTTTTTCATCAATATTCTTATTTTTAGGTTTATGTTTATTTCTATATATATATATATATAAAGTTCATCCCTGTGAAGGGAGATGCACTCTCCTAAAAGATCAAGAGTCCAGTCCAAACGTAATCGTCTTTATTATTCAAGTCTAGGGGCTCAGTATGTCAACGTTTCGATTCCATTAGAGAATCTTTGTCAAGACGAGCACAACAATGACATCCAGCATCATAAGTACACTAAAACAAAAATAGACAAAAAACTGTAAAAATCAAAAACATTGTAAAGAAAGAAAAAGGTGGAAGATGCCTCACGGGCCCAGATGTGGATGAGAGTACATCACCCCTGAAGTGCCAACCATTAATGCAACCACGTGATGAAAAAAGAAGGAATAGAATCCACATATAGATAATAAATATCACTCCACTGTGCCTACCACTGATAGACTGGGTTCCCCCATTAGAACAGGGAGGAGACCGTCTACTGCTACTGAAACAACGGGAAAGCTACTGGATCTCGACCCTTGATACGGTCGCCCCACGTGGTCTAAATGAACAAAATGCCTTTAACATTTTTCTATAGATCTGTCACTAGGGAATGTGAATCTGCTGTCCTTCATTGAACAGTTAGACATGCTCTATTAATTACTGAGCCTGCGTGTATATATGAGTGGTTGTGTTGGTGTGTGTATATATATGTGTATATGTTTTATGCATGCACACATGTATATATATATATACATATATATATATATATATTTAAAAAATTCTGTACACCATATATTATTGTTATTGTTTGTTATATCTATAACATTGGGATATATTCTCTAAAATATGGGTTTCCTAATTTGTTTGGTCATAACAATAATATTCTTGTTTTATATGACTGTTTAAATATTTGCTTTTAAAGATCTGATGGTTTATTATGGGCACATTATTGTATGCACAGATGGCTCAGTCAATGAATTTAAATTCATAGGTAAATATCTGTATATATTAATTTTTATATCTATTGTTTTGTGAATATATTTATTTTTTCACACATCTTTATATATATATTTTTTTTGGTTTAATATGATGTGCCCGCCCAGGTGTTTCACGGGCCCTCTGTGGATGATGTGCACTTTACACTGACTAAGGTTGTGAGCAGCGGACACTGGTGAGACGCATGCATTTCCGCCAGCTCGTTGGTGGAACGCATGTATCCTCCTCCTGTGTGTCCTGCCTTTGAGAGATAGTGACGCCACGCGCGGCCGGCGGAAGTTCTAGGTGACACGCACGAGACTTCCGGTAGTTATAGGTGGAACGCACGCCGCGTTTGGAGTGTTTCTGTACACATGTGCATTTGTGTACTGCATCTAAATATTGGCGGTAAGGTTGTCTTTGGCTATAGATGCAGTGCTTAGTATATTGAGCTATATGTAGCAGTTTGGACTGTTTTTGATTTGTGCGCACTGTGACATCACTTCCTGTCTGGGCACTATAAATGTAGCCCAGGATCGTGTCCCTGTATGCAGCCCGTGTTCTGATGCCTTGATGTCTGCTTGCTGACTATGTTTGACTATTTTTGACTCTAGTAAGTAATCTTGGACATTTTCATTCACCCCTTGGGGTTCATTTGGAGTGATGTAGTTAATGATTCATATATGTGTATCAATAGGTTTGGATGTGTGGACATCCTCCCTTATGGAACTTACTGGCCTGTACATTTGTCGTGAGTACCTAATTATGTGATATTGCTATATAGGTCCCATGTCATTTCACTGTTTGAGTATAAATACCTATACATTTTTTAGGATTATGTGATCCCCCTACCATTGCTGTGGGCTATGAATTACCCCCTATGAGTGAGTTACCCTCTTTATCCACATTTGTGGTTATTATGGCTGGTGTCAGTCCTACTTGGTTCACCTTTCTCAGTGGTAGGCACAGTGGAGTGATATTTATTATCTATATGTGGATTCTATTCCTTCTTTTTTCATCACGTGGTTGCATTAATGGTTGGCACTTCAGGGGTGATGTACTCTCATCCACATCTGGGCCCGTGAGGCATCTTCCACCTTTTTCTTTCTTTACAATGTTTTTGATTTTTACAGTTTTTTGTCTATTTTTGTTTTAGTGTACTTATGATGCTGGATGTCATTGTTGTGCTCGTCTTGACAAAGATTCTCTAATGGAATCGAAACGTTGACATACTGAGCCCCTAGACTTGAATAATAAAGACGATTACGTTTGGACTGGACTCTTGATCTTTTAGGAGAGTGCATCTCCCTTCACAGGGATGAACTTTATATTTGTGGACTCATTCATTTCAATGTATTTCCACTGGATGCACCCCGCTGTTGTCACTTATTAGATGTGAGTGCGGGTATACTTGTATATATATATATATATATATATATATATAATTATTATTTTTTTATTATTAATATTTTTTTTTTATTTTTTTTTGTTTATTATTATTTTATTATTTTATTATTATTATTATTTTATTTATGTATTTTTATTATATATTTTTTTTTTTTATAAATATTTTTATTATTATTTTATTTTATTTTTATTTATTTTTTTTTTTATTTTTTTTTTTTTTTTTATTTAATTTTTTTTTTATTTAATTTTTTTTTTTTTTTTAATTATTATTTATTTTTTTTTATTTTTTTTTATTATTATTTATTTTTATTATTATTATTTATTTATTTTTATTTTTATTTCCGTTTTTTATTTTTACTTTTATTTTTACATTTATTTTTATTTTTACTTTTATTTATTTTTATTTATTTATTTATTTTCTTTCTTTTATTTATTTATTTATTTATTTATTATAGCTCCAGCATCATGCAATACGATCAAGGGGAATTACCCACAGGGGATCAGTCTAATATGCAGGACATGAAACTGAGTTAAATGAGATGGGGTGTGTCCAACATCATTCCTGGCATTTAGCCAGGTTTGGTTTCCCTAAATAGTAACCAGAGAGACAGTGAAAAGCATTATGGGTAATATTAATCAATTAGGTATTTCCTCCTAAGGAGTTATTCTCATAATAATACCGTTAATACACTTAGTTTGATTATTTGAAAATTATAAATCTATGCACTTTTGGTTAAGTAATCTCCATTCTAATATAGTAAATGGAGCACATATATATAGAGCACCAATCACATAGCAAGGGAAGTGATGTAATCACTTTTCCCTTTATAAAGGGTGGTTATCAGGTCCAATGCCTCATTATACAGAGACTTGGCTGTCAGCACTGCACCACTGGAGGGTAAGGTTTTGTTTTTGATTTTACAATAGTATATTATCAACTTTGAAAGTGGTCCCATTTATTAGTATACACTTTGTACCAACTATATGTATTTTATTGACTGGTTAACCACTAATCATTTATAAATTTAATTTTTTAAAGAGTATATGATATGCACTAATTATATATATTCACTATATAAATATGACAGATGTATTCATGAATATGAAACTAAGTTGTATGAGTTATACACTCACTTATATAATTTTTATAGTTAATAGATCTTCCCCTTACTAAGTGAAAGGAGTATTTGTTTCTCCATGGGGTGGGAACTCTTTGTACCATACTGGTACTTTAATAGATGGTCTAATTGATATCAACCCAATTAATTTACCAGGTCTACCACGTGTTCTAAATTGGTTAGACATTATTCCCATTTGAATTGCCTTCACTCCTGAGTCTCTGAGTGTCAGGTTCAAGCTGCTGACCGACGAGGTATGTGCTATATTATAGAGATTTCTTTAATGATTGGCACTAATGAACTACACCCCCTGTGGGTAGCACTTTGAGTAATTTCTTTGAATTATTCGATCATAGATCAGTGATACCGTCCATAAAGGATGGGTTTCCCTAATAAACATATCATGTGGGTTCACTATACTGATGGTTAATACAATTAGTCCTGGGTTTTCCAAATATGAATAAATGGCTGGTTATAATCAGATCATTTAGTAGAGGATCGTTGTATAGTGGTAACATTGGTGTTTGTTATAGCCAATTCTGTGGCTTTGTTCTGTATCATATATAGAAACCACACGGGTTAGTCATGAGATCTGTTCATTAGTGATCAGACATTAATGATACCAGAATTTTTATAATTATGGGTGTCAAAATAAGATAGAGGTCTATTTATGAACTCGTAGGTGTTCTTATAATTAATACCCAATTAATCAATTTATTAGGTTCCTTATGCTTGCGAACCAGTTAGATTCTATACACATATGAATCTTCCCCATATTCGAATATCTGAATGTCAGACTCAAGCTGATGATATATGAGGTATGTGCCGTTCCCTTGGATTAATCCCAATCTCTGCCTAATTGAACAAAAAGTGTCCTTTAATTAATAAAGGTTATTAAATGTTTTTTAATTAGGTATGGTCCCCGCTGTATCAATCAAGTCCCATTGAAATATTAAAACGTTGTTCATACATCTTTGAATGACCTTTTATGTGCTGACAATATGTTCTGAAATGAAGAGGTATGTTTTTTTACAACCTGTGCTTTTTGGTTCTCTTTTTTCCTCTTTCTTCATGTTATTTATTCTGTTTTCCTCCTCATGTTGCTATGTCATGTTCTTTTGATACCAATATGTCATGTTATATGTGAGTGTAAGATGCTTATTGCTATGTATTTGTTTTGACTTATTATTCTACAATTGTAGATTTTACCCCTGATGAAGTCTTGGAACAAGACGAAACGCGTTGGGTTATTTATCTATCTATTATCTGATGTTACCTCCGAATCTACAATAAGGAGAAGGAGGAAATCGTAGTGATATATCTACGCTTTTTCCTCATCACTACAAACTGATTGTTCAAATTGTGCGACAAATGTAAATGTATCAACTCTGTATACTTATGAACATTTGTGTCGGGTTTATATGTTGTTTTAATAAATTTTTATGTTAGTATTTGTTATCTGATGTAATTTATCCGGAGAGTACTGTAAGGGTCCGTTTTTAGGTAGGGCGTTGATATAACTCCCTTGGCGCCATCTCCTCTATTTCGTTTCATATTTCCACATTTAGTTCCTCCTAACAGGGAACTTAGAGATACAGGCAGCCATATAATTAATTAATTTTAGTGTTTTATTTGAAATAGCGCAGTGGGAGAGTAATTTTTGTCATATATATATATATATATATATATATATATACAAACAGAAAGTTCAACACTCACCATAGCATATTATAGTATAGTATATTACGGGGTTAATCTTTGGTTAACTCTTATAAACCATGGTCACAGGCCTTTTCATGCACCCCTGTGTAATCTCACTTGTTCTAAACCTGTGTCAGCTGCTCCTTAGTAATTTATCAGCCAGTGTCAGGTGACTAGTGTACCTTTAAAAGCCATAAGATGCATGGCAGATACACATTAAATCTAGTGGGCATGTGTGCAGTATATTATGTGTGATACAGTTGCCAAGTTTTAATTTTAGAGACTTTGTGATAGTGTAGGACCTGCATGAAGGTGGGGTACCTTGGCGAGCGGTATGCAGGCTTTCGTGCATTGGCCAATTCACTAACTAAACCCCCATCATTTATTTATTGATGTTGTGAGGATAAGTGAGCTTGCTATGGTGAGTGCTGAACTTTCTGTTTGTATATATTTGGGTTGGTGGCCATGGGCTGCATGCTCCCCACCCTATGAGTGGTGAGTGCAGATATTGCACCCCGCTTCTGGGGTGGTGAGTGCTGTGGTTTTCTAGATTTGTTTGTATGTATGTGTGTATATATATATATATATATATATATATATATATATATATATATATATATATAGATAATGTTGATATTATCTTAAACCATAAAGATATACCTCTAGATACACTTTTACCGTGGAGCCGCTATGGCGCTAGACTGAATACACGTGCTACGCACTCTGTACGCTATTTGCGTACAGAGTCCCATACGTGGTACGTACTTGGCGTACACACGCCGCGCTGAGTGTACAGAGTACGCACAGCACACGCACACACAATTGATAACCTTTAAACCTTGTTAGTGATACAATGCAATGATATGATTACACTTTAAACCCTTAGCAGCAAAGTACTGCAACAATGTTATACCTTAAACCTTGAGTAGCGCTGACGGTATAAAGTACCTGCAGTGCGTACACCTTATCAATGCTTATAAACCTTATACAGTCAAATATGCTTTTAAACCCCTGCAGGAAAGTGAGGACACAACACAGATTTGTAGTTGAAACCACAGGGTTCTAAGGCCACCGTGGATTATTTCAAAGGTAAAACAGTACAAATCATACACTACAGGCTAACAAGATAAATCTAAAACAGAGTAATGGCTACAGAGAATGTACATATGTGAGAATGTTCGCAAGCGCAACCCGGCTGGTCCTCCGCTCGTCATACAGATAGCGTTCAGATTCTTCTGACCGGCCAGGCAACAACGGTCTTTTTATACACAACTTACATACACAATACAATGGTCACTGTAATCTCATTGTCCATTGGACACAGAGATGTGTCTTTTCATTACAGGAGAGGTCATAGGTTGATTTGAAATGGTGGGCGATGTCTTTCCCCAACTGCTCTTGTGGGTGATATCCTCTGGATTCCCGCCGCATACATAATATACAGTAAATACAGTTAATATCTATATTCTACTTTTGCACATAACTATACGCTGGAACATGCGATCTTTCTCTAACCAACACCGGAATGTTACCCTTAAAATACCCTACAGCTGGATACTAGACATCACCTTCTAACCTTTATCTGACCCTTCCTATCATGCAAAGGCGAATCCCTTAGTCCTGGATCTGTTTAAACTATTGATACTCGCTGATGTGGTGCAAGGGAACTATGTGTACGAAATGCACTATTTGGGTTAAATATGTAATGTTCTAATAACCCTCTACGCGCTCACAAACTCCGCCATAAATACCCATACCACGCGCATGATCGCAGGAGTGATCCTACGCAAATTGCGTATATGTGCACGCACGGCGGACTGAGTGCACGCGCAGCGGGCATGTGCATGGGGTTAGTACAGGGTATATGCATTACAATATTTTTCGACTTTGACAGTCCACCCTTTGCCAGTCAACAATAACTACCACTATCTAAACATTAAACAGGAAAAATATACAATACAATATCTACAGATGGTTGGATAAAAATATACAATACATTATCCATAGATGAGTGGATGGTAGGAGGAGAGGTGTAGGCGGGAAATGGATGACCTAGTGGGATAGTAAAAGCATGTATGTTTGAAATCCGTGTCTGAGAGGCATGTATCATCGTGCCGTATATGTTCTAGATAAGCTTCGAGGTATTGCGAAGTATACATTAAATCCTTCTCATCCCGTATTAAGGGTCTGTAAGTGGGCCAACAAACACTACTGAGCTCTTTTCGGCTTCTTGTTCCAACAAATGGGGTGCACATTTAGTTGATGATACATGGAGGGGGAACACATGTGAATGCTAATATGTGGATATCACCAGTCGACTATGTGTGTCACTACCTGAAGGTTGTAGAGATGAAGATAAAACACATATGTACAATACATTCATATAACATTTTCGTAATCATTCTTGGGTGTTGATTGAAGTCTTCTCCGGATGGGTGTGTTTTTGCTGACGGAAAACAAAGGAGAAACGGGTGAAAGAAACGGACCGTGGAATCACGTCTTATCACAACATTGTCTCTATTGATGGGTCATAAATTAAATCAGTTTGTGTACCAATGCCCCCGCTCCTCAAACTCATCACTTTGGTACCGTGCTTGCGCCGCGTTAAAATTCGAACACACCTAAATATCAAGCCAATACTTATGACAACTCCCAGGATACAAAGAAGAAACTTTCCTACACTCATGATAACATTTTGAGCCCACTCTCCTAAACCTGAGAACCAATTTCGTGGGTTCAACCATGAGACCCAGCCGGTCAGTTCATTACTCACAGCAGTAAGGGTAAGGTTGTGTCTCCTTCGGAACTCCCACTTCAACTGCAAGATATCGTCCATCTTTTGATCTATGACCTTGGTTGGGTCATCAGTGCTGTTTGTAATGTACGTGCAGCACTTTACACCATACTGAGTTGCCAAAGTGACACAGTACCCGCCTGTCACTGCTGTGATATAATTGAGGACCATCCTGTGCTGGATCAGTTCCGTTTTGTAAGCTTGCAACTCCCTCCCTGTATACCTGAAGGTGTCATCATACATCTCGGTGATATTATCTATCAGATTCGCTAGCACGTGGATATACCTATAATTTATAATTCCTCTGGCGGTATGGGTGATGTCTAACGCGAGTAGGAATTGAATCCCGATGGATTTGTGGATCAAATCAGAGGCTGTGTGCTCTGTCCTATCTATAAGGTGTCTCTTAACGATGTGTTCATAGTGAGTATGAGTGTAAGGAGCTTGAGCATTGCGGTGAACGTCTTTCATCTTATTATGGGTTATGGTCATAACCTCAGGCAACACTCTTCCAATGTAACACAATCCCTCTGAGTTTGGGGCAAGCCACTTATACGCCTTCCTCCCACATATGAAATAGGCATCATTGGGGAGAACATATGGGACAGAATATGACATTACCATATTGCAAACCTTCCAAGTGAAAAATCCTATCCCTAACTCTCTCATCTGTTTAGAACACATATCAGGCTGTATGATATGCGCACAGTACCCTGGTGATACTTCTCCAACCCGCATGGTTCTACTTCCTAGAGTATACCTATACCGAAAATACCTTCTACCGTCGGCTATTTGGCGTATAAGTTCAGAGTCTACGGGTATTCTGTCAGCTCTGTGTGAAAATGCCATGGTTTGGTTATTCCATGTCACTTCCCAATTTCCCGGCTTTCGGGAATTGGAAATGTTGAAACATACTAAGGATCTATCTACATGGTGGAGCTTCAAACTAGGGGATCTAGAAATATTAAATTTCTTGTCCACCGGTCTCCCACCCCGTAATTCAAGTACCTCATCTATTGTTAAAGGATACGGTACTAGTCCTGACTTGCTTTGACCTTGAGGTACTTGTGAGCACACCCAGCATTCTGTTTGGTTTAAAACCTTACCCACTAATGAGTGATAATCACTCAATGGATGACGGTCCATGTTGATATTAAGGCTGGACTGACATCTCTGGATGCACCCGTCCTCAACTATGTTTTCACAGTTTCTACAAATACAATTTTCCTCAGCCAATAACCCTTCACAGTGCCTCCTAGTTTCTTGACTACCAGATCGTTTTCTGATACTCGCCTGTTAGGGTCTCCTGCCCTGTGCTGCCACGTCGTCATGGCAACCGGGAGACAAGTGCTAGTGGAGTAACCTGAGCGCAGCTGATACTCCGGTTCGGGTCTTTTGCTGTGCAGTGGTTATAGGCTCTGTGCACGGCAGGGGATCCAGTGCTGGTTTTTGTGCTCACAGTCTGTGAGGTCTGAGTGGGGCGTGGACAGCACCTGCTTTATAAGGCCTCTTTTCAGGGTAAGCAGATGCTGCTGAATCTTTGTTGGTTAGTCAGTTCATGAAAGTTAGCCAGTACTGTGTAGCTTTGTATTTGTTTGTTGCTTACTGCAAATAGGCCTGGGGATTTGGTATTACACTCTGCCAATCCAGACCTAGCAGTAAGACTGGAGTCAGTCGTTTAGCTTGCTGGGGTTCTGTTACTACTCTGTGAACTTAGCAAGTTTGCGGCTGTATTCTAAGACTTGCCTGTCTAATCCTGTCTCACTGTGCTAGGTGTCAGGGGTCAGTTTAGTGGCAGTAAGCTAAAACCTGTGCACTGCAAGTGAGAATTAGGATTGTGGAGATTCTCCTTGTGTCTATTATTCCATCTCTGACCAAGGAGTTTACTGCCACACCCGTTGGTAACCCTTTAGGGTTTTGCTGTTGCCCTTAGCAACAGCATTTCGGGTTCTCTACGTATTAAAACACAACATCTTGCTTTTCCATCTGAGCAGTTCTAATACAAGGGAGATACCCAGTTCCTTAGCCTCTGGGCTTCTCTGTTCACTTTGTGTGTATTTTGTTACCCTATCACCTTCTGTGTACATAATGTCATATCCCCCAGTTTGTCTGTGAGTCCATCTGTTTTGCATAACAGTTCAAACACCAGTACATTCCTGCAGACACTGGAGTGCATAACAGTTCTGACACCAGTACTTTCCTGCAGGCACTGGTGTGCATAACATATTCAGCAGCCTAATACTCCTGTTGAAATTTTGTGGGAATATGGAGCATACCCCTCAAAATACGTTGCAACAGGTGGTCGATCAGGTGCAGGTCCTGACTCGACAATTTAATGATTTGTCCATTAAAATGCACACCTCCCAGGCTGCTGGCGTTGCTCCCGCAGCAGCAGCACCTGCAGGGGTTAAGGAGCCGAAAGTAAATCTCCCGGATCGTTTTTCTGGAGATCGCTCGCAGTTCTTTTGTTTCAAGGAGAGCTGCAAGCTATACTTCCGGCTTAGGCCTCAGTCTTCTGGGTCGGAGATTCAGCGGGTGGGCATAGTGATTTCCTTGCTACAAGGAGACCCACAGGTCTGGGCATATGGGTTGCAGCCTGACTGTCCGTCGCTTAAAAGTGTTGATGCTTTTTTTACGGCACTGGGCATGTTGTATGATGACCCTGACAAGACGGCCTCAGCCGAGGCTCAGATTTCGATCCTTAAGCAAGGGCGAAGGCCAGTTGAGGTTTACTGTACGGAGTTTCGGAGGCTGGCCCATGATACCCAGTGGAATGACCCAGCCCTGAGACACCAGTACCGAAGAGGTCTTTCTAACCAGATAAAGGACCAACTGGTACAATATCCCTTGCCTGATAGCTTGGATCAGCTCATGCAGTTATCCATCCGGGTGGATAGACGGCTGAGAGAGCGTAGGCTTGAAAGGGAGACTGAGATTTCCTTCCTTCCCAAGGGAACCTCAGACTATGAGGAATTTTCTGAGGAGCCTATGCAGATTGGGGCTACCTGCCTCTCCTCGCGTGAGAAGACGCGGAGGAGACAGCAGGGGTTGTGTTTGTACTGTGGGAATAAAGGTCATGTGGTAGTATCATGCCCAGAAAAGCCGGAAAACTTCAGGGCCTGAGGGTGATGGGAAATATCCTGTCAGGCCAGAAGTCAGAATTTCCCAAGAAGACTTTTATCATTCCGGTGACCTTGAAGATCCTCGGTCAAACTGTCAAGACTGAGGCCTTTGTGGACAGTGGGGCCGACGGGGTTTTTATGGACCGCCAATTCGCCCTGAAACACTCTGTTCCCTTAGTACCCTTGGCATCGGAAATTTAGATTTGTGGGTTAAACGGGGAACCATTATCCCAAGGTAAAATTACCTCTTGCACTAGCCAGATTTCTTTGTTTATTGGAGCCACACACTCTGAAAAATTGTCCTTTTATGTGACTGTCTGTACTTTTGCCCCATTGGTGTTGGGGTTACCCTGGTTAAGGGCCCACAATCCTCAATTTGACTGGGTCTCTGGGGAGATTCTTAGTTGGGGTACTGATTGTTTCAGGAGTTGCTTGAGCCTTCCAGTCAGGCTCTCGCAGCTAAGTTTGCCAGGATTGCCAGGGTGTTATGCAGATTTTGCGGACGTGTTCTCCAAAAAAGTTGCAGAGGTACTACCTCCCCATCGCCCCTATGACTGTGCCATTGATTTGTTGCCAAATGCTAAGCTTCCCAAGAGCAGGTTGTACTCCCTGTCACGTCCTGAGACTCAGGCTATGGCAGAGTACATTCAGGAGAACTTGGCTAAGGGATTTATCAGACCTTCACAGTCTCCAGTTGGGTCGGGGTTCTTCTTCGTGGGTAAAAAGGACGGTTCGTTGCGACCCTGCATCGACTTCAGGGAATTGAACCGTATCACGATTAAAAACTCATACCCACTGCCTCTCATTTCGGTCTTGTTTGACCAGCTTCGTACTGCCACCATTTTTTCTAAGATTGACCTACGCGGTGCGTACAATCTAATCCGAATAAGAGAGGGGGATGAATGGAAGACTGCCTTTAATACCCACTCAGGGCATTATGAATATTTGGTGATGCCTTTTGGGCTCTGTAATGCCCCGGCAGTCTTCCAGGATTTCATGAATGATGTGCTCAGGGAATATTTGGATAGATTCTTAGTTGTATACTTAGATGACATCCTAATCTTCTCCCATTCCCTGGAGGAACATCGGAAGCATGTACGCTTAGTCCTCCAGAAACTCAGAGACCACTGGCTTGGGGCGAAGCTGGAGAAGTGCGAATTTGAAGTTCAGCAAATCGCATTTCTAGGATATATTATCTCCCCAGAAGGTTTCCAAATGGAGGGTTCCAAGGTACAGGCAGTCCTGGATTGGGTGCAGCCCACTAGTTTGAAGGCGCTTCAGCGTTTCCTGGGCTTTGCGAATTTTTATAGACGATTTATCGCTGGATTTTCGTCTATAGTGGCGCCCTTGGTGGCACTCACTAAGAAAGGGGCGGATGTTGCTCACTGGTCTTGTGAGGCTAAAGCGGCTTTTGCCCGTCTCAAAAGGGCATTTGTTTCGGCCAAGGTGCTGCGACACCCAGATCCAGAGCGTCCTTTTGTGGTGGAGGTGGATGCCTCTGAGATGGGTATTGGGGCAGTGCTTTCTCAGATGGGAGTGTCTGATAATCGCCTTCATCCCTGTGCTTACTTTTCCCGTAAATTTTCGCCTGCCGAGATGAATTATGACGTGGGTAACCGGGAATTGTTGGCTATTAAGGATGCACTCGAGGAGTGGAGACACTGGCTTGAGGGGGCTAAGTTTGTGGTCTCAATTCTTACTGACCATAAGAATCTGGCATATTTAGAGTCAGCGAAGCGTCTCAATGCCAGGCAGGCACAATGGGCTTTGTTTTTTGCTCGCTTTAATTTTTTGATAACATATCGCCCTGGGTCAAAAAACATCAAGGCTGATGCGCTCTCGCGGAGTTTTGCTCCAATCCAGGAGACCACCGAGGAGCCGTTGCCCATTGTTTCCCCATCATGTATTAAAGTGGGCATTACCCAGGACCTCTTATCATTAGTCCTTAGAGCACAGGAGCAGGCTCCTCCAGACCTTCCGGTAGGTCTTTTGTTTGTGCCTCCTAGGTTAAGACAGCGAGTGTTCCTGGAATTCCATGCCAAGAAGTCGGCAGGTCACCCGGGTATTGCCAGAACTCAGGAGTTGCTATCTAGGGCGGTGTGGTGGCCCTCGGTGGCTAAGGATGTGGATCAGTGGGTTCGGGCATGTGACATCTGTGCCCGAAATAAGACTCCTAGAGGGGTTCCTGTTGGCCCATTACATCCACTCTCTATCCCATCTAAGCCATGGACCCACATTTCAATGGATTTTGTGGTGGACTTGCCCAAATCCTCGGGGATGACAGCCATCTGGGTTGTCGTTGACAGGTTTTCGAAGATGGCGCACTTTGTTCCACTGGTTGGGCTGCCATCAGCCAGACGCCTGTCTGAATTATTTATGCTGCATGTTGTGCGTCTCCACGGGTTGCCACTTGATGTGGTCTCTGACCGCGGATCCCAGTTTGGCCAAATTCTGGAGGGCATTTTGTTCCGATCTCCAGATTTCTGTCAGCTTGTCATCAGGCTACCATCCGCAGTCTAATGGGCAGACTGAAAGGGTGAACCAGTCCTTGGAGCAGTTCCTCAGGTGTTATGTCTCCAAGTGTCAGACTGACTGGGTTGCTCATCTGTCCATGGCGGAGTTTGCCTATAACAACGCGGCTCACTCTGCTACAGGGATCTCTCCCTTCCTTTGTGTGTATGGGCATCATCCTAAGGCCAATTCTTTTGACCCCCTGGACTCCAGGCCTGGTGGTTCCTCTGTGGTTTCGGTCCTTAGAGGTATTTGGCGGAAAGTGAAGAAAGCCCTTGTGTCTGTGTCATTAGTGACCAAAAGGGTTTTTGATAAGCGGAAAAGACCCTGCAGCTTCAAATTAGGAGACTTCGTCTGGTTGTCTACCAAGAATTTGAAGTTGAGACAGCCATCTCATAAGTTAGGGCCCCGGTTCATCGGCCCTTATAAGATCACCAGGGTTATCAATCCGGTGGCATTTCAGTTAGATCTGCCCCGTTCATTGGGTATCAATAAAACATTTCATTGTTCCCTTTTAAAATGGGCGATTAGTAATCCTTCTTCCAGTGGAAGACCTTCCCCTCTTCTGATACGTGGCCAGAGGGAGTTTGTTGTTGAAAGGATTCTTGACTCCAAGGTGGTTCGGGGTCGGCTGTCATTTTTGGTGCACTGGAAGGGGTATGGCCCGGAGGAGCGGTCGTGGGTGCGCAGTTGTGATCTTCATGCCCCCAGACTGATACGCACTTTCTTCTCGCAGTTCCCTGATAAACCCGGTGGTAGGGGTTCTTTGACCCCTCGTCAGAGGGGGGGTACTGTTAGGGTCTCCTGCCCTGTGCTGCCACGTCGTCATGGCAACCGGGAGACAAGTGCTAGTGGAGTAACCTGAGCGCAGCTGATACTCCGGTTCGGGTCTTTTGCTGTGCAGTGGTTATAGGCTCTGTGCACGGCAGGGGATCCAGTGCTGGTTTTTGTGCTCACAGTCTGTGAGGTCTGAGTGGGGCGTGGACAGCACCTGCTTTATAAGGCCTCTTTTCAGGGTAAGCAGATGCTGCTGAATCTTTGTTGGTTAGTCAGTTCATGAAAGTTAGCCAGTACTGTGTAGCTTTGTATTTGTTTGTTGCTTACTGCAAATAGGCCTGGGGATTTGGTATTACACTCTGCCAATCCAGACCTAGCAGTAAGACTGGAGTCAGTCGTTTAGCTTGCTGGGGTTCTGTTACTACTCTGTGAACTTAGCAAGTTTGCGGCTGTATTCTAAGACTTGCCTGTCTAATCCTGTCTCACTGTGCTAGGTGTCAGGGGTCAGTTTAGTGGCAGTAAGCTAAAACCTGTGCACTGCAAGTGAGAATTAGGATTGTGGAGATTCTCCTTGTGTCTATTATTCCATCTCTGACCAAGGAGTTTACTGCCACACCCGTTGGTAACCCTTTAGGGTTTTGCTGTTGCCCTTAGCAACAGTATTTCGGGTTCTCTACGTATTAAAACACAACATCTTGCTTTTCCATCTGAGCAGTTCTAATACAAGGGAGATACCCAGTTCCTTAGCCTCTGGGCTTCTCTGTTCACTTTGTGTGTATTTTGTTACCCTATCACCTTCTGTGTACATAATGTCATATCCCCCAGTTTGTCTGTGAGTCCATCTGTTTTGCATAACAGTTCAAACACCAGTACATTCCTGCAGACACTGGAGTGCATAACAGTTCTGACACCAGTACTTTCCTGCAGGCACTGGTGTGCATAACATCGCCTTTGCTCAGTGGATGTGTTGCTCTTGGAATTCTACAAATCCGTCCTTGCCATCAGAACCCATTCCAGATCCTTTCTCGACCTCTCTGGTACTCTCACCGAAACAGACTGCTCTGGTCAACAACAGGGTCAACAGGAAAACCCGGAACGCAGTCTCTTGGGGTAAGTCCATTTTGTTAGGGGGAGAGAAAAAGGAGCAAGAAGGGGGGGTGGGGGAAAGGAGGGTAATGGGAGATGGAGAAAATAATAAAAAGGAAAAAGAAATTTGGTGCGACAACCGCCTCTGGTCTTGTAGTTCTCCGTGCTCAGGTGCCGTGACAACAGTCCTGCCTCTCAGTCTTCCCGGAACAGACACTCCAGTGATACGATATTCTTTTTGAGTCAGCAACCTTTCTGTAGGGAACATAAATCCTGCATTACAATATGTTTAACTGTTGTGTGAAAAAACCCATCCGTGGAAAATGAAAAAAGAGAGAGAGAGAGAGAGAGAAAATAATCAAAAAAGAAAATTTGTCAGATTTGCGTTCAGCATCAGGCTGTCACACCAACATGTCCATCGGTATCTCTGCACAGTCTCCCTTCACCAGTATTTCCACTCTTCACCCTTTGTGCATGGCCAGGCACAGTGATGCTGGTGAGATATACTGGGGTTGGGCAGACCTCTGAAAAGACCGAGTAGATATGTGACGTTTGAGCTGTAAATCTGTCGGTGAACGTCAGAGATGAAGAGGAAACTTTAAAAATAAATCACAGAGTTTACCTGGCCGCCCCTGTATCTACAAGAAATGATCTACCAACTACATCAACTGTGACCTCAGGTTCACTACCAAGGTAAGCAATCAACTTCACTGGCTGCAGACTACAGGTGTGGCCCAAAATTTTTCCTATGTGATCCCTGATCCCAATTACGTGCATCATAACTTTGCTCGTGTTCTTGTCTAGGGGGTCTGAATTTATGTGTGCTGTTACAATTGCTGGCATAATGCCCTTCCCTTTTACACAGATAACAAACTCTTGGCTTCCTCCATGTGCCAGGGGCCTGGGGTTTTGGTCGAGTTGATGCTTCTTCCAGTGCTTGGATGCTCATCACCATCAACCGCTCTCCCTGTGCCTCCCTGGTTCTCTGGATATTACGGTCATGCTGGATAGCGGACTCTCTTAATGCAGCCACCGAGATACCTCTCCAGTTAGGTAGAGAGGTTTGTACCCTGGTTCTTAGTGTGCCTTTCAACCCGTCCATTAATACGGACACAGCTACCTCTCTATGATGTACATTTTCCTTAATGTCCTCGATCTCAGTGTATCTAGCCATTTCCTGCAGTGCTCGATGGAAATATTCAGAAGCAGTTTCACCTTCTTTTTGTCTTATGGAAAAGATTTTATTCCATTTGACAACAGTAGGGAAATATACTCTTAATTGTAGATTGATCTGTCGTACATTCTCCTGAGTGTATTCACCAGTGAGAGGTACTTCTACATCTAATTTACAATCAGTAATGAATTTCGCAGGTTCAATATTGGAAGGTAAACATACTCGTAGCACTGTTCGCCAATCTTTGTGGGTTCGGTGGCATTACCTAATTCTTTAATAAACCTCTGGCATGCGACTAGATCCTTTCTGGGATCGGGAAATTCAGACATAATTGTCCTTAATTCTGCCTGGGACCAAGGACAATGCATAGCAATGTTCCTGATGGGAGTGATTCCTTGAGCGTCAGTCCTCCCATTGGGGACCGCGATCACCCTGACAGGATTTAGTTCAATTACATCGTTTTGTGTTGACTCTACAATGTGAGGTGCAATTGTCTCTGCATAATGTACAGTACCGTACTTACCTGTGGACACGACCTCACTTATCCCTCCGCTAAGGGGCTTTACTACTGCTCTTACCGGTTGGGCCGTGCCCACCTGGGTGTCCTGTATGGTGGCAGCTAGAGAAAGTGCCGATATCGTGCTGGGTTCATCTTCTTGCTCGTAGTCCTGAGGGAGGTTTAAAATGGGATACAACTTGCACGGGTTAGCATTAATACATTTATCAGCTTTACTCTTATCATCATTACCACATTTATCAACTTTACTCTTATCATATATCAGTATGCCATTGTCTGTAGCCACTTTCTTCCCTGTAATATACGGTGGTGGTGGTGCGGTTGCCATCAGTTTCCTGCTAGGTTTGGAACCGGCTGTGTAAGCTAGTTCCCTCTGCATATCGCCCTCTTGCTGCCATAAATGTAAACAGTTTGTGTGTCTCATCCTTTGTTTTTGGGACTTTAACAGACATATCCTAATCCTTAAATTCTGCAACACCTCTGAGTCAAAACTACCTATCCCAGGAAATGGTCCTTTATCCCCCACAGTCATTTGTGTCCATTCATCACAAAAGGTCTCAGTGTGGGGACCATACTTCCCCCACATTACTTACCGAGCTGACCCCCTGGGTCTGAACTCTGCTGTCTGAACCCTGACTGCGGAACGTCCCTGTGTTGTGCACTTGGCTTCCATTGTGGACCTTTTTAACACGGGAAAAACTTCCTAAAATGCACAAAACACAGTAGTCTACTGCTGGAAGTCCTCAAAGTTCTTCCACTAACTTCTTCTGCTCCGAGTATCACGGATCCGCCTTTTTTTAGCAGACATGTGTAGCCGTTGCAGGCCCTACTTCGGCCTATATCCCCTGGGCCTTTAGGTACCCAGTGAATATCTGCCTCTGGAGGGACCAGTGAAAACTCCCTAAACCTTTTATTTTACACAAATCACACTTGCATGTGCTTCACACAACGCTTATGATGACGAGATTTACGCACAAATATGCAAAACTTCACGTTGCGCCGCGTATTGCCCACACAACCGTGCGGTCCAATCGTACCGCTCATAGACACTTGCTATCTATAAGTGGTAGGATCACTGGAGTCTCCACACTGTGCTCCAAAACAGCCGGAGTGTAATACCACGAAAACTTTATCACACTCCGTTGCACGTATTCACGTAGACCGTGCTCAGCACATTTTCACCTAGACCGTGCTTCACCAAGTTTCACCAAGATCACCAAGTTCACCAAGCAGGGTTCAACACATTCACACCTTATTCAGCCCACACTAACATTCTATAGTTTTCTGATCAGAAAAATATCCTTTCCTGTTAACTGATAGCTTTCCCCAGAGGTAATACAGTAAAAAGGTTTTTAAACTAAATTATTGGAAACTGATCAATTTGTGCTATTATCGCGTGGCTACCATCTCGCGCCTAAACTAAAACAATGCTATTGTGTGATTTGTACTTAGCGGTCGAACTTTTACGCACGTTGCGTAAACACGCCACATGTGTATGCCTTTACGTTGCATACACAGTCCCGTACTTTGTCCGAGACACGTGTACAAAGGCCGTACGTCCGCAGTACTACAAATCCCACACTTCTATATATGTAAGCGATATTTAACTATAATCGCTCACTTTACACAACACACAGTTTCTTCTGTATAAACCTTTACAACTAGGCCAGGCTGCGTGTGCGTCTTACTTTTACTTCCTTAAATATTAACTATATTTTAACTAAATAGCAACAAATTTTCTCAGTACAGGTCAAAATTAATCTAATAATCAATACTTATGGCAAAAATGCGAGCAGATATGCAAAGTACAAAATACAGGTGTATGCGTGTGTTGTGTGCGCATTTGGCACTAAACAGAAATTTACAGACTTTAAAAATAGCTTTGCGTTCTTACCTTACGGATCCCTCCAGCATCCCTACAAACCATGCAGGGCAGACGCTTATCTAATCAGCACTAGTGTATCCACCAACCAAGAGAAGGCTTCCGGGGGATACCTTTCCGCCCTTTGCTGATAGATAAAGTCTGCGTAAACCTGCTAGGCTGTGGGTATGAGGAAAAACCGGACGATGCCCCCAATTGATAATGTTGATATTATCTTAAACCAAAAAGCTATACCTCTAGATACACTTTTACCGTGGAGCCGCTATGGCGCTAGACTGAATACACGTGCTACGCACTCTGTACGCTATTTGCGTACAGAGTCCCATACGTGGTACGTACTTGGCGTACACACGCCGCGCTGAGTGTACAGAGTACGCACAGCACACGCACACACAATTGATAACCTTTAAACCTTGTTAGTGATACAATGCAATGATATGATTACACTTTAAGCCCTTAGCAGCAAAGTACTGCAACGATGTTATACCTTAAACCTTGAGTAGCGCTGACGGTATAAAGTACCCGCAGTGCATACACCTTATCAATGCTTATAAATCTTATACAGTCAAATATGCTTTTAAACCCCTGCAGGAAAGTAAGGACACCGATTTGTAGTTGAAACCACAGGGTTCTAAGGCCACCATGGATTATTTCAAAGGTAAAACAGTACAAATCATACACTACAGGCTAACAAGATAAATCTAAAACAGAGTAATGGCTACAGAGAATGTACATACGTGAGAATGTTTGCAAGCGCAACCCGGCCGGTCCTCCGCTCGTCATACAGATAGCGTTCAGAGTCTTCTGACCGGCCAGGCAACAACGGTCTTTTTATACACAACTTACATACACAATACAATGGTCACTGTAATCTCATTGTCCATTGGACACAGAGATGTGTCTTTTCATTACAGGAGAGGTCATAGGTTGATTTGAAAAGGTGGGCGATGTCTTTCTCCAACTGCTCTTGTGGGTGGTATCCTCTGGATTCCCGCCGCATACATAATATACAGTAAATACAGTTAATATCTATATTCTACTTTTGCACATAACTATACGCTGGAACATGCGATCTTTCTCTAACCAACACCGGAATGTTACCCTTAAAATACCCTACAGCTGGATACTAGACATCACCTTCTAACCTTTATCTGACCCTTCCTATCATGCAAAGGCGAATCCCTTAGTCCTGGATCTGTTTAAACTATTGATACTCGCTGATGTGGTGCAAGGGAACTATGTGTACGAAATGCACTATTTGGGTTAAATATGTAATGTTCTAATAACCCTCTACGCGCTCACAAACTCCGCCATAAATATCCATACCACGCGCATGATCGCAGGAGTGATCCTACGCAAATTGCGGATATGTGCACGCACGGCGGACTGAGTGCACGCACAGCGGGCATGTGCATGGGGTTAGTACAGGGTATATGCATTACAATATTTTTCGACTTTGACAATATATATAAATATGGAGGTGCCCACGTGTATAATGCAGCGAACTGTGAGGGAGCGAATGGTGACGTGGACCAGTCTTCATCAATTTATTACCATTGTAAATGAACTGGTCTAGATCTTAGAGGCTGTCTATCTTCTGAGTAGGAGACTTGTTTAACATTCCATAGAAAATTACACCATCTGATGGATAGGGATGCAAACCAGGTACCCCAGTGTTCATGATACCGAGCACCATACCATTAGGCTACAGGAGTAGCTATTGAAAACAGAAAAAAACAAAGGTCTCCCAATCCAAACTTGGACCAGACCTCTCTTGTTAGCTTCACATCTGAGCTCTGTTTTGTGTACTGTTACCAGAATTATGTTTCTACGGAGCTTAGCTCTGCCCCCACCCACCTGGTGCCTAAATTTAAACATATGCTAAGGCACGCAGCGTTGGTTTTTGCTGAGATGGCTAGTACACAGAGCTTAGCTCTGCCCCCCACAAGCATGGCGCCTAAATTCAAAAATGCCTTAGCAACAGTGCACAGCGCCAATGTAGGGTCTGCACTGCAGCCGCATGCGCCGCCACATCCAGCGAGACTACTCACCAAGAGCTGCTCTCTGCACCCTACGTGCCGTCGCCGTGCGCTCCAAGGCAGGAAATGGGCATCAACCACGCGATGAGCCCCGCAGCAGCCAGGAAGTCCCACGCTGGAAACAGACGCTCCCTGCACCTGAGGTGGGATCTCCTGGATGCGGCAAGTAACACGCTGATCCAGCGTTGTAGGTGGATCCAGTCACACACATTAAAAAATTTAAAGTGCTAGCTCGCCTGATCACCCCATCTATACCTCATGGTACAGAACTCCAGCGTCCCCTATGGATGATAGAGAAATAAAGTAACAGAGTAGTGACACAAACACATGGCAATTTAAAAGAATATTGCACATCAAAGAAACATTGCCACACAGTAGTGGCAGACAGGATATACGTTTAATAAACTATACAACCCCATAGAAAGAATGTTTTCATTAATTAAGAAGAGGCCCCAGGCCAGTATAGGGATATGAAGAAGGAATATGTAGCAGAAGGCAGGTAAAGCATTGATTGATTGATTTATTGATTGATTAGGAAAATACAATTTGAGACGCGGCCTTAAAAGAAAGTCATAACTATCTGTTTTGCAGCATCTGAGAAAAGGCCTTAAATAATACAATGCTAATAGACAAGGGTCAAGGGTCGAAAGGGAAGCCAAGAAAATTAATAGTTGCACTGCAGAGCTGCAAACTCCAAATAAGCCTGTCTTATTCTAACAAATATTAGGAGGCTGGATGTCAGCTTTCATACTTGCTTCCTCTTGCAAAGGATTACAGATGTTGTTTGAAGCTACAATACTAGTCTTCTTGTTCCCTTCTGGGATGAATAGTCACCCCCATCAGTAGCAGCCCTAGTACACAAGGATGCTTTTGGGGAATCCTGGATAAGGGAGGAGTCAATTAGCCTTTGCAAAAAGGATGCGGGAGGACTCCTGCTGACCATTAATGAGGAGATTGATGCTGAAGGTGTTGGCAGAGATTGCATGGGCTCTGACCTAGCTGAGGTCTGGGAGCCAGCTGATGCGATACTGCTTGACATTTTTTTTACCGGATTGTTCAAATTTTCCCAAATAGATTGCATGAAGTCGTTGCAAATAATGTAACAATACGGAGGTTCCTAGATGGTTAACGTTCCTGCCTCTACTAACTTTGGTTTCTCAAACAATTCAGATGGCTTGACAAATGTCAGGATTTGGGTAAAAAAGTTGCACACAAAAGAATTGGCTTTCTTAGTCCTATGCCACTGCTGCCACTGGATCACATGGATCCCCTGAAGTTGCATGGACCGGGTTTTTTGCATTTTTTTATATTTAACCCATTGATGCCTACACGGCTAAAGAGGACAGACTTACACCGCAGTAGGTGAGTATAGGATTATTATTTTTTACAGGTACCCTAATAAATTCTACTGGACAAGGGGATGTGAATGGCGGCGTGGGATGTAGGTAAGTACAGTATGTGTAAGTGTGTGTATGTATGTGAGTGTGCAAGTGTGATTTATTAAAGTTATACTGTCACATTGTGCGTGTCATGTCTTTATTGAAATATTTATTTTACAGGTGGAACTACAGGTACCAGTGGGCTCTTTAATGCCGTGCATGCTGGTACTTGTGGTTCTCCAAGTACCAGCATGTGGGGGAGGCTTTCTGAGACCTGTAGTTCCACAGGTAAAAGACCATATTTATTTTTTACTTTACACAATGGCTATCAACCCACCACCACATCCCAGGGATGGCGGGGACAGCCCCAGGCTTCATCCCTATCCCTTGTGTGCCTGTTGGGGGTCCCATTTATTTTATACAGGAAACATGCAAATTTGCATGTTTCCGCACACCATAACATTGGTCACATTTGCAAAATGTGCGAGTTTAGCGCTAAACTTTACCATTTTGCATACTCACACTCCATTACATTTGGCCCAATATATGAGCCAAAGGGTGTATGTGGGCATTATACACAGGTGCAGCAGTATATACTGCTAGAAATTTGGTAAAATTTGAGCAGAAATGTGTGGAAAAAGTAGGCCTCCCCTGCCATAGAATTTTTACTCCACAGTTTTAACTATAAAAATTATTAGAATAATTAAAGAAGATATTTCTAATACATATAATAGGAATTTCTCATAGTCCGTAGTGGATACTGGGGAATAATAGATTACCATGGGGTATAGATTGGGTCCACTGGAGCCTGGCACTTTAAGAAACTAATAGTGTGTGCTGGCTCCTCCCCTCTATGCCCCTCCTAGCAGACTCAGTCTAGGAAACTGTGCCTGAGGAGACGGGCATACTTTGAGAGAAGGATATAACACAAAAGCGGTGAGGTAACGAACCAACACACAACAATAAGAGAGCAGAGCTAACCAGAACAGAGGAAAGCAACGCTAATGATAGAAGGATAGCAACGCTAACCAAACCTGGAACAGGAAAGCAACAGCAAACCCATCCAATAACACACAACCAAGTAAGCAGGAAAACGAAGAACAGAGGCAGGCGCCCAGTATCCACTACGGACTACGAGAAAATGAATTACCAGTAGGTATTAAATTCCTATTTTTTCTTACGTCCTAGTGGATACTGGGGAATGCTAGATTACCATGGGGTCGTCCCAAAGCTCCCAGAATGGGTGGGAGAGTGCTGAGACCCCTGAAACACTGCCTGACCAAACTGAAGGTCATCCTTGGCCAAGGTGTCAAACCTGTAGTATTTAACAAAGATGTGCACACCAGACCAAGTTGTTGCATGGCACAACTGTAATGCCGAGACGCCCCGGGCAGCCGCCCAGGAAGAGCCCACCAACCTTGTGGAGTGGGCCTGAACAGAACTCGGCAGCGCCAGAGCCGCCGATGTATAAGCTTGTTGGATAGTCAATTTGAGCCAATGAGCAATGGACTGGAGGCAGGACGACCAATTTTCCTAGCATCATAAAGGACGAAAAGTGAGTCAGACTTCCTCTGAAGAGCCATCCTTTTGATGTAAATCCTCAAAGCTCGTACCACATCCAGGGACTTTGGAGCAACTGAAGCCAATACCACTGTCGCCAAAAACTTTGGGCGAGTTCTAAGCTCCGTTCTATCCTCATGAAACACCATGTAAGGGCTCTTACAGGACAAGGCCCCCAATTCCGACACATGCCTGGCCAAGGCCAATAACATAACAATCTTCCACATCAAGTATTTCAAGTCAACCCTCTGTAAGAGTTGAAACCAATACAACTGGAGAAAGGTCAACATCACACTGAGGTCCCACGGATCAGTGGGAGGAACAAAGGGTGGCTGAATGTGCAACACCCCCTTAAGAAAGGTCTGTACTTCAGGAAGTACTGCCAGTTGTTTCTGAAAGAAGATAGAGAGAGCCGAGATCTGAACCTTGATGGAGCCTGTCACAACTGAGGGCCTGAGCTGACGGAAGGCAGCCTCAGTTGTAGGGGCTGAGATGTACCGGAACCTGGGAGGTTGTATCAGACCCCTGGACATGTAAGTAACATGAAGAGAAACCGCCCGAAGGCGTGACCACGACAACTTGAGTAAAAGTCAATGATATTTATTTATGACAAACTCCATGCATCACAGTAGCAGAAAAAAGTAACATAAAAATCAGCAGAGAAATAATAATACAGTTCCTGGGTACTACAGGGTGGCAGGGGCCACAGAGCTCTGGTGGTATGAGACAGTTCTTATTATCTGCAAGTTGGAAAGTCCTTACCAGGCTCAACTGTAGCAATGAGGAAAGCCCAGGGTCGTACCAGCTGGTGTTCCAGGGAAAGCTGGACTGCTGTAGATAAAATGCTGCTGTGGGTACTGGTTAGAACCAGACAGGTGTTGGCACGGAGTGGATACTGGCTGGAACCAGTTAAATAATAAATGAAGCTTGAGAGCGATGCAATGTAGATGAAATGTAGAATTTGAGAGCGGAGAAATAATAATACCGGTGGAGAGTGGTAAACTGCAGAAAGGACACCGGCCCTTTAAGAGAAGCTGTACACTGCTGGAAGCTAAGCTGGAAGCAGGTGATGTTGTAGCTGGAAACAGGTGAGTCCAGAATGGATCGGAGAGTCAGGCTACACCGCAGATGGAATGCTGGTGCGGGTCTCTATAGCAGAAGTCTGGAGACAGGAGCTGGAACCTGGAAGACATTCACAGAAGAGAGACAAACTGGAACTAGGTTTGACAACCAAAGCACTGACGCCTTCCTTGCTCAGGCACAACCTATTTATACCTGCAGCAAGGAAGGCATTGGCTAGGCAATTATGCAAATTAATAATACTGACAACGGATTGGTCGGAATGATCAGCTGACAGAATCCAAGATGGCTGCGCCCATGCAGACACTTGGAGGGAAGTTTGGATTGTAATCCATGTGGTCTGGAAAACAGTAATGGCGGCGCCGGCCACCGGAGACAGGAGACGCCAGGCTGACAGATGCACATCCGACCACGCGGACACAGCGGAGGCCGCGGCTGACGTAATCGCCACTCTGAATGCAGAAGCTCAGGGACGGCGGCGGAGGCTGCGGGAGACGCCATGCCAGATGTATAAGGCGTTACTGTGACTGCGTCCAGAGAGACAGGAGAGGATGCGGGAATGTGCACATCAGGATAACAGATGGGATCCGGTCCTGGAGCGCTGAGCCAGCCTTAGGAGGCATCTGATAGGTAAGAAATGGCGTCCAGATACCCGGATCGTGACAGCACCCCCCCCCTTTAGGAGTGGCCCCAGGACACTTCTTTGGCTTTTGAGGAAACTTGGAATGGAATCTCCGGACCAAGGCAGGAGCATGGACATCAGAAGCATTGGTCCATGAACGTTCCTCAGGGCCATAACCCTTCCAGTCAATAAGATACTGAAGTTGACCGTAACGGTGACGTGAGTCCAGGATCTTGGCTACTTCATACTCAACGCCTCGTTGAGTTTGGACTTTCGGAGTTGGAGGAAGTGAGGAATGAAACCGATTCAAGATTAGCGGTTTCAACAGGGAAACATGGAATGTCCTGGGTATCTTTAAGAAGGGAGGCAACTGGAGTCTGTAAGCAACAGGATTGATGACTTGATCAATTTTAAAAGGACCGATGTAGCGAGGTGCAAACTTCGTACTGGGAACTCTTAACCTCAAATTCTTCGTGGATAACCATACCCGATCACCCACCTTGAGAGCAGGAACTGCTCGACGCTTCTTATCCGCAAACTTCTTGTACCTGAACGATGCCTTGAGCAGAGCTGATCGTACGCTCTTCCAGATATTGGCAAACTGATGCAAGGTGATATCCACTGCGGGAACAGAAGTTGCTGGAAGCGGTTGGAACTCAGGGACTTTAGGGTGGAATCCAAAGTTGGTGAAGAATGGTGTTGAAGAAGATGAAGAATGATACTGGTTGTTATGACAGAACTCGGCCCAGGGAAGTAATTGAACCCAGTCATCTTGAGAGGAGGACACATAGATGCGGAGGAAGGACTCCAAGTCCTGATTCACCCTCTCGGTTTGACCATTGGTCTGAGGATGGTAAGCCGTGGAAAACTTTAGCTTGACTTGGAGGGCTTGACATAAACTTCGCCAGAATTTGGCTGTGAATTGAACTCCTCGATCTGAGATGATTTCTTCTGGAAGACCGTGGAGTCGAAAGATCTCTTGTATGAATACTTGAGCCAACTTGGAAGCTGACGGAAGACCGGTGAGAGGAATGAAGTGTGCCATCTTGGTGAACCGGTCAACTACCACCCAGATGGTATTAAACTTGTTGCACATGGGCAAATCTGTAATAAAATCCATCGACAAATGGGTCCATGGTCGACGGGGAACAGATAGTGGAACCAGTTGCCCCGCAGGCGACTGGCGGGATACTTTATGTTGAGCACACTTTGGGCAAGATGCAATAAACTCCAAAACGTCCTTTTTCAGAGTTGGCCACCAATAAGACCTAGAGATAAACTCCAGGGTTTTTTGGATACCTGTATGTCCGGCAAAGCGGGAAGCATGGGCCCAATGCATGAGCTTCTTCCTTAGTGTCGGCTTCACAAAACTTTTCCCTGATGGGGGCGTGGAGTCCATCCCTACCGTGGAGAATGCCAACTGATTTATAATAGGATGCTTGTCTGAAGACTCTGACTCATTTTCTTGCTCCCATGAGCGGGAAAGGGCATCGGCCTTGCGATTCTGAGAGCCCGGACAGAACTGGAGTTTAAAGTCGAACCTGGAAAAGAAAAGTGCCCATCTGGCCTGACGAGGGTTGAGACATTGTGCGCCTTTCAGATATAGAAGGTTCTTGTGGTCTGTAAGGATGGTGATTGAATGAGAAGCTCCCTCCAACAGATATCTCCACTCCTCTAGAGCGAGCTTGATGGCTAGCAACTCCTGGTCGCCAATGGCATAGTTGCGCTCCGCTGGGGAGAACTTCCGTGAGAAGAAACTGCAAGGATGTAAATGACCATCTTTAGCCCTCTGAGATAACACCGCTCCTACTCCAACGGAGGAGGCATCCACCTCTAGGATGAAAGGAGAGTCGATGTCAGGCTGTTTCAGGACAGGCGCAGAGATGAACCTCTGTTTTAAAAGATGAAAAGCTTGCATGGCTTCTTCAGACCACTTGGACGGGTTAGCACCCTTCTTGGTAAAAGCAGTAATAGGCGCCACAATGGTGGAAAAGTCTCGTATAAACTTTCGGTAATAATTGGTGAACCCTAAGAACCTCTGGACCCCTTTGAGGGTTAAGGGTACCGGACAATTCTGGATTGCTTGTAGTTTCTCAGGATCCATCTCTAGTCCGGAACCGGACACAATGTACCCTAGAAACGGAATGGACTTGACTTCAAAGACGCATTTCTCTAATTTGCAATAGAGATGATTGACACGGAGACGGGACAGAAACTCCTTTACCCAAAAACGATGTTCCTCTAAATTGTTGGCAAAAATGAGGATATCGTCTAGATAGACCACGACATGACGGTATAGAATGTCTCTGAAGATCTCATTGACGAAATGCTGGAAGACAGCTGGAGCATTGCTCAATCCGAAGGGCATGACGAGGTACTCATAATGTCCGTCACGGGTGTTAAATGCGGTCTTCCACTCGTCACCCTCACGGATCCGGATGAGATTGTATGCACCTCTCAAGTCCAGCTTTGTAAAGATGGTAGCTCCGCTAACTCTGTCAAAGAGCTCAGTAATCAGGGGTAAAGGATAGCGGTTCTTAATGGTAATGTCGTTCAAACCTCTGTAGTCGATGCACGGCCGCAGACCACCATCTTTCTTTTTTACAAAAAAGAAGCCTGCGCCGGCTGGAGAAGACGAAGGTCGAATGAACCCCTTTGCTAGGTTCTCTTTAATGTATTCCTCCATAGAATGCGTCTCGGGCAGAGACAACGGATAAGTTCGGCCTCGAGGTGGAACCTTCCCTGGAACGAGATCAATCGGGCAGTCCCATTCTCTATGAGGAGGAAGGATATCAGCAGAAGCTTTACTGAACACATCCGTGAAATCTTGATATGGAGGAGGTGGAACATCAGACGACCTGGGGGAGGAAGAACAGATAGGCAACACTTTAAACAAACATGTCTCAGCACAGGAGGGACCCCATGCCAGGATTTGCGTAGTCGTCCAATCAATTGTAGGATTGTGAAGACGGAGCCATGGAAGGCCCAGGACCACAGGATGTGTGGCTCTTGGAATCACTAAAAGTGAAATAAGTTCGGAATGAAGAACTCCCACTCTCAGACGAACTGGTAGAGTCCTTAGAGCAATAAATGTATCAAAAATTTTACTGCCATCCACGGCAGTTAAGGAAAAGGAGGAAGGAAGTCTCTCGGTGGGTAGGGACCACCGTTTAACATAGGCTTCGGTAATAAAGTTCCCAGCTGCTCCGGAATCCAGGAGGGCAATGACGTTCTGATAACGTTAAGCAACTTGAAGCGAGACTGGGAGATTACAATCTTGAGGAGATGGAGAGGAGATCATTACTCCTAGCCGGCCCTCTCCTTGACGAGCTAGGACTTGGAGTCCCGGACGTTTGGGACAGGCATTAATGGTGTGAGACGGAGCTGCACAGTAAAGACAGAGAGACTCGGAGAGACGTCTTCGGCGCTCAGCAGGAGTTAAACGGGAACGGCCAATTTGCATGGGTTCATCTTTAGTTGGTGACAGTTGGCGAGGAGGAGGAGCAGAAGATTTTGGAGCAGATGATCTTCCACGCTCAGTTGCTCTCTCTCTGAAACGTAAGTCAACTTTTGTACAAAGTGAGATTAGCTCATCTAACTTGGAGGGTAAGTCTCTGGTAGCTAACTCATCTTTAATACGCTCGGATAAACCATGCCAGAATGCAGCATACAGGGCCTCGTCGTTCCATGCCAGTTCAGATGCCAGGATCTGGAACTGTATAAGATATTGTCCTACAGTATGTGATCCCTGGCGTAAACGGAGAATCTCAGACGAAGCTGAAGTTACCCGGCCTGGCTCGTCGAAGATGCGCCTGAATGTTGACACGAATGCAGTGTAAGAAGATAGCAGGGTGTCGGACCTCTCCCATAACGGTGATGCCCAGTCAAGGGCTGAGCCACTGAGAAGTGAAATGATGTAGGCAATTTTTGTACGGTCACTGGGAAAATTGCCAGGTTGTAGCTCAAACTGAATCTCACACTGGTTGAGAAATCCCCTGCAGAATCTTGGAGATCCGTCAAATTTTGCTGGCGTTGGAAGATGAAGACGTGGAGCAGAAACGGGTAAGGTGGGTGGGGTTATAGTTGGAGTCACTGTGGTTGACGCCCCAGATGCGCCTGATCCACGGAGAGTTGTCTGAATCCCATCCAGCCGAGTAGAGAGATCCTGGAGACAGCGGATGATGTGGCCCTGTGCAGCCTCCTGATGTTCAAGTCGGGCTGCCAGTTCTTGCATCGGCCTGGCCGCTTGATCCTGGTCTCCGGCTGGATTCATTTGGTCAGTGCTTACTGTCACAACTGAGGGCCTGAGCTGACGGAAGGCAGCCTCAGTTGTAGGGGCTGAGATGTACCGGAACCTGGGAGGTTGTATCAGACCCCTGAACATGTAAGTAACATGAAGAGAAACCGCCCGAAGGCGTGACCACGACAACTTGAGTAAAAGTCAATGATATTTATTTATGACAAACTCCATGCATCACAGTAGCAGAAAAAAGTAACATAAAAATCAGCAGAGAAATAATAATACAGTTCCTGGGTACTACAGGGTGGCAGGGGCCACAGAGCTCTGGTGGTATGAGACAGTTCTTATTATCTGCAAGTTGGAAAGTCCTTACCAGGCTCAACTGTAGCAATGAGGAAAGCCCAGGGTCGTACCAGCTGGTGTTCCAGGGAAAGCTGGACTGCTGTAGATAAAATGCTGCTGTGGGTACTGGTTAGAACCAGACAGGTGTTGGCACGGAGTGGATACTGGCTGGAACCAGTTAAATAATAAATGAAGCTTGAGAGCGATGCAATGTAGATGAAATGTAGAATTTGAGAGCGGAGAAATAATAATACCGGTGGAGAGTGGTAAACTGCAGAAAGGACACCGGCCCTTTAAGAGAAGCTGTACACTGCTGGAAGCTAAGCTGGAAGCAGGTGATGTTGTAGCTGGAAACAGGTGAGTCCAGAATGGATCGGAGAGTCAGGCTACACCGCAGATGGAATGCTGGTGCGGGTCTCTATAGCAGAAGTCTGGAGACAGGAGCTGGAACCTGGAAGACATTCACAGAAGAGAGACAAACTGGAACTAGGTTTGACAACCAAAGCACTGACGCCTTCCTTGCTCAGGCACAACCTATTTATACCTGCAGCAAGGAAGGCATTGGCTAGGCAATTATGCAAATTAATAATACTGACAACGGATTGGTCGGAATGATCAGCTGACAGAATCCAAGATGGCTGCGCCCATGCAGACACTTGGAGGGAAGTTTGGATTGTAATCCATGTGGTCTGGAAAACAGTAATGGCGGCGCCGGCCACCGGAGACAGGAGACGCCAGGCTGACAGATGCACATCCGACCACGCGGACACAGCGGAGGCCGCGGCTGACGTAATCGCCACTCTGAATGCAGAAGCTCAGGGACGGCGGCGGAGGCCGCGGGAGACGCCATGCCAGATGTATAAGGCGTTACTGTGACTGCGTCCAGAGAGACAGGAGAGGATGCGGGAATGTGCACATCAGGATAACAGATGGGATCCGGTCCTGGAGCGCTGAGCCAGCCTTAGGAGGCATCTGATAGGTAAGAAATGGCGTCCAGATACCCGGATCGTGACAGAGCCTAATCGTAGGCCCTTATCCACTCCTGTTGCAGGAACTGTAGAAAATGGCCCACACGGAATTCCACAGGAGAACATTTTTCGACCCTCATACCAAGAAACATACTTCTTCCAAATATGGTGGTAATGTTTGGAGGAAACCACGTTACGGGCATGAACCATAGTGGAAACCACCTTGGATGGAAGACCCTTCCTGGTTAAAATTTATCTCTCAACCTCCAGGTCATCAAACGTAGCTGCTGTAAGTCTGGATAGTCGAAGGGTCCTTATTGAAGAAGGTCCTTGAGAAGCGGCAGAGGTCAGGGTTCCTCCAACAGCAGGATCAGGAAGTCCGCAAACCAGGCCCGCCGAGGCCAATCCGGGGCAATGAGAATTGCCTGAACCCTTTCCTTCCTGAGTCTTTTCAGAACTCTTGGGATTAGAGGAATCGGAGGAAGCAGGTAAACAAAGTGGCAATTCCATGGCGTCATCACAGCGTCTACCGCAAGCGCCTGCTGGTCCTTCGTTCTGGAGCAGTAACGATGGAGCTTCTTGCTGAGATGGGAAGCATCAGGTCTATCTGTAGACAACTCCACCGGTAAACGAGTTGTTGAAACACCTTAGGCTGGAGGCCACATTCCCCCGGATGGAGGTCGTGCCTGCTTAGGAATTCCGCTTCCCAGTTGTCCACTCCTGAAATGTAAATGGCCAAGAAGGCTCTTGCACTGACTTCCACCCAGGGGAGTATTCTTGACACCTCTCACACTGCGGCCCTGCTTCTAGTTCCTCCCTGCCTGTTGATGTACGCCACCACCCTGGCATTGTCCAACTGCACCTGGATGGCCTGATTCTGAAGGAGGGATGATGCCTGTATGAGAGCATTGTAAATCGCCTGGAGTCCCAGGATGTTGATTGGAAGAGAAGATTCCTGATAGGACCACATCCTCTGGAACTGCACCCCTTGAGTCACAGCCCCCCAACCCCAGAGGCTGGCATCCATTGTCAACAGCGTCCAGGATAGGGTGTTGAAACTCTGACCCTCCATCAGATGGGAAAGTTGTAGCCACCATAGTAGGGATATCTGTGCTTTTGGGGACAGGGTTATATGCTGATGCATGTGCAGGTGAGATCCCAACCATTTGCCAAAAAATCCAGTTGAAATGGTCGCGCATGGAATCTGCCATACTGTATTGCCTCGTAGGAGGCCACCATCTTTCCCAGTAAGCAGATACAAAGGTAAACAGTGACCGCACGAAGTTTCAGCACCATCCGGACCATAGACCATCTGGACCAGACTTTTCCCTTGGAAGGGAACCTTCTGAGACACTGTATCCAGGTTCATCCCCAGGATCTGTATTCTCTGAGATGGTACCAAGTGAGATTTTTGGAAATTGAGGATCCATCTGTGCTCCATAAGCAAACAAGTAGTCAAGTTGATGCTGTGCTGAAGCCCTGGACACTGCCTTTATCAGGAGTACATCCAGGTATGGAATTATTTGTACACCCCTCATGCGCAGTTGCAGCATCATTTCCACCATAACCTTTGTGAATACCCTTGGGGCTGTGGAGAGCGAAGGGTAAGGCCTGAAACTGGTAATGCTGGTCCAGAATCATGAAGCTGAGAAACACCTGATGAGGAGGCCAAATTGGGATATACAGGTATGCGTCCTTGATATCCAGGGACACCAGAAACTCCCCCTCCTCCAGATTTGCTATCACTGCTCTTAGAGATTCCATCTTGAATTTGAACACCCAAAGATACCGGTTCAGGGAGTTGAGATTCAAGATCGGTCTTACCGAGCCAGCCGGCTTTGGAACTACAAAGAGATTCGAGTAAAACCCCTTTGTGTGCAGCTGAGGAGGCACTGGAACAGTAACTCCTGTAGAAGGCAGCTTTTGCGCTTCCTGCTGTAAGGAAACCCTGGCTTCCTGTGAAGCTGGTAAGACTGACATGAAGAATCTGAGAGGAGGGATTTCCTGGAATTCCAGACGGTATCCTTGGGAAATGAGGTCCCTCACCCAAGTATCCCAGCAGGACTCTGCCCATATGTGGGCAAAGTGTTGAAGGCGAGCACCTACCTGAAATTCTCCTTGCTGCTGGGGCCAACCGTGAAGCGGAGGGCTTTGTGTAAGAGGATCCTGAGGCCTGGTCTGCAGGTCCAGCAGCAGCTGGTTTACGGGACTTACCATGAGATCCACTAGCAGCATTGTAGGCACCTCTGGCCCTGCCTCTGAATCTGGCCACCCAAAATGACTGCATGGAGGGTCCAGGATAGGGGTGCCTTGCAGGTGGCGGAGCAGACGGCAGATATGTAGATTTACCTGCAGTTGCCTGAGATATCCACTTGTTCAGTTCTTTCCCAAACAAGCTTTTACACCTGTAAAAGGAAGGTTTTCAACTCCCTTTTTGGGATCAGCATCCGCTGTCCGCTGACCACTGACGCAGCCACAGGGCTCTATGAGCCGATACTTCCATAGCACTGGTACGGCCATTAATGATACTAAGTTTCTTAACGGCCTCACTCATAAAGTTTGCAGCATCTTGGATGTGTTGTAGTAATGTAACTGTTTCTTCTTGAGGTAGTGTGAGCAACCCTTTCAAAATTTCATCAGTTCATTTTACCATGGCTCTAGAAATCCAGCCGCATACTGTGGTAGGGCGTTGGGCTACCCATGCTGCAGTATAAATTGATTTAAGAGTGGTTTCAATTTAGCGATCAGCTGAGTCTTTAAGGGAAACAGCCCCAGGTACAGGTAAAACGATCTTGCGTGACAGCTTGGACACAGAGGTATCCACTGTCAGCGGGGTTTCCCAGACTTTCCTATCCTCTGTAGGCAAGGGGAATGAATTTAACACCCGTTTAGGCCCCTAGAGTGCCAGATACACATTTCCCCACAGTGCCAGATACACAAATGCCCCCACTGTGTCAGGTATACATTGCCCCCCAGTGCCAGATACAGAAATGCACCCACAGTGCCAGATATGCCCCCAGTGCCACATACAGAAATGCCCCGAGTGCCAGATACAAATGCCCCACAGTGCCAGATATGCCCCCAGTGCCAGATAACCCCCAGTGCCAGATACACATGTCCTCCCATTGCCAGATATCCCCCAGTGCCAGATATGCCCCCAGTGCCAGGTATACATGCCCCCCAGTGCCACATACATATATTCCCGCAGTGCCACATATGCCCCCAGTGACAAATACACATGTCCCCGCAGTGCCACATATGCCCCCAGTGCCAGATACACATGTCCCCCCTTTGCCAGATATGCCCCCATTGCCAGATATGCCCCAGTGCCAGATATGCCCCAGGTGCCTGGTATACATGCCCCCAGTGCCAGGTATACATGAAGCCCCCCCCTGCTGCTCACCGCTGCTGCTGTCTTGTGTGTGTGAGGGGAGGAGAGCGCAGCCTGCGCCTCTCCTGCCCCTCAGTGTCTGGCGGGTGCGGGTGGCTCAGTTCAATTCAGCGCCGATCCGTGAGCCAAACAAAGCTCGCGGTCCGGCAGCCTTGGCTGCCGGTCCGCGAGCTCTAATTGGCTCACGGGCGTCACTGAATTAAACGAAGATACTACCGGGCAGGAGAGGCGCAGGCTGCGCTCTCCTCCCCTCACATCAGCGGCGGTGCGGCGGTGAGCAGCAGAGGGAGGGAGGGACAGGGAGCGGCGAGGTGCGGCGGCCCATCGGTGTGGATATACACACATTACTGCCCCACATATATATATGTATTTATATACACTGCCCCAGGCCGCTGACTGTTTTAATAGTATATATACATATACTAGACTAGTACAGACAGTACACTGTCTGTACTAGTCTAGTGTATATGTATATATACTATTAAAACAGTATATACATATACATACTTACACACTATATATATCCAGCTCCACACCAAACTGGGCTGTCCTAACGGCTCCCCCGACCTGAGTGTGTCTCTAACTCACCGCCGGCGCCTTTGCTCAAGCCTCCTCAGTCCCACCGCGCACAGCAAGCCCCCGGCCGCGTGAGCGTGATGATGTCATGATCATGCTCCCAGCAGGCTGAGAAGGGGAGGCGGCGATGCGGAGGCGCACAGCGGAAGCAGCGGGACCCGGGGAGCGCATCATAGACCAGTGAGCGGCGTGGCCCAGCGGAGTGGGTACGGCATACCCGCGGCAAAATTCTTATGGGTACGCCGTACCCGCCCACTTGCAGGCCTGTCACCATCCTTCCTGGCCAGATCGGAATCACGGACATAGGTTGCAGACACTACTTCAGGAGGTATTAAACTCCGCATGGGCTCCTCATAGTCCAGATATCTGGCAATATAGGGCTGTCCACCACCGGTTTTACGAGCCGACTTCGCCTCCTTGGCCATTTTGGACTTGACACGTCGCTTTATGTCATAGTACCATTTGCGGCACGTGTCCTCCGTCCGCTTGACCACCCCCTCACTATTTACAGCAGAAACAACTTTCGCCCACAACACCGTCTTCTTCCGTGTTGGCACCTTGGCGGACTCAGGCCCAAGTAGCTGCCGCTGATACTTCATCAGCTCCCGCACCAATGCCACATTTCTGCACAACTCACACACACACACACACACACACACACACACGCACACACACACATGACAATGGACTCTAAATCAAAAAAACTTTGACAAAAAATGAGACAAAACCAAAAAAACAAGACTACAAGAATGACAAGACTACTTTCAAACACAATACTACACTCAGAAATCACCCAAAAAACTCCTCACCAAACCAACTACTCACCAACCTCCACAGCACAACCTCCCTCCTCACCACTAACTAAACCCACGAGGTGTGGACGGTTTGGGGCGTATTTATATGGTTGCGCACAGACACTCCTACATCTGAAACACAACCAATCACGAACGGGGATGAAAAATGAAACTAAAAGTAAAAATGCGGCCGTGGTTGATAAATAACCCTGCCGCTTTTAACATAGAAAATAAACCTGCAAAAACAAAAAGAACACGTACGCAAACGACAATGACGGTCGTAAATGGGATCGGTATGAAATACCTCCAATCAAAATCCCGACGTTCAAAATCCCGACACCAATTGACCGATGGTCAAAATCCCGACAAGGTCAAAATCCCGACATGGACAAAATACCAACATTTAAAATACCGACAAGGTCAAAATACCGACATGTAAAATGCCGACAGGTCAAAATACCGACATGCAGTTTTTGTTGTTTTTTGTGTGTGTATGTCGACATAAGTCAACATGGACACCATATAAAGTGTACCGCGTCCCCTCCCATGGCTCGCTGCCCTCGCCATGCTTCGGGCACGGTGCCTCGCTGCGCTTGGCACACTATTATATTCCCCTTCCTGGTCCACTGGGATGGTAAAGTATGAACAAGTCGGTTTCAATGAAAAAAATCATGAAAAACTCATGTCGGTATTTTGACCTGTCGGCATTTTACATGTCGGTATTTTGACCTTGTCGGTGTTTTAACTGTCGGTATTTTGTCCATGTCGGGATTTTGACCTTGTCGGGATTTTGACCATCGGTCAATTGGTGTCGGGATTTTGAATGTCTGGATTTTGATTGGAGGTAAACTGACTGCATCCCCCGTAAATGTGCCAAAAAAAAACGACTGGCATCGACATCGGAAAACACGAAAACCATAAACTTGACTGCTTAGTAACTTGGCGTATATAGTTTCAAAAAGTTGCATGAAAATGCACCCGATACAAAATGAGTTTAAACACTACACAAACCGACTCAAACACGAATATTAGTAAATATAGGCCAATGTTTCTAAGCCAAATATAGGTGGTATTATTATTATTATTATGATGATGTTAGGACTAAAAGTTTTAGTTGCATAACAGTGGTTCTAGTTCCTGCATTATAATATAATTATGTTACAATAGGGTAAATGTAATAACAACAAACATTTCTATTAATTAATTAGCAACATAATAGACAACATAAATATAAATAGCATACACAAATAGCATATATACAGCTATAATTGTAATTGATCCAATTTCTGAAACTGTTTTCCAAGAGCATTAAAAAGATGCTAGCTAATTCATTAATAAGGTCATTTTCATTTAATCTTAAACACAGGATTTATTTATTTAAGATAATATAAACATAATCCATTAATTCATGGATTAAGTTATTATTATTTTCATTTTGTTTTGAATTTCTGACCACGTCAATATCTTTGGGATTTTTTAAAGCACCCTTTGTACTACCGGTTACAGTATGTCCATTCACCGGCTTGCAAAAACAGTTTAATATTAAATATTCAGCTAGTATTTTATATTAGTAGTTAGGAATCTTGAAGTAGCAACATAATTGCTATAACACTGTTTTGAATAACAATTTAATCTGGCATGTAACATTTTGGCATCCATTGTTTCTTGATTGGGTTTTTTTTTCCAACATGAAATTAAACTGATTGACTAATTTGTATATTTCCAAATAGAGAATTGTGTTTCACCTTTTTGTTCCAAATCACCTCTCACTGCTAAATATAGTTTTAGCCTACCTTCTTATGTGTCATTTATAACTATTACTCTGTTTCCTATTTTACATTTTCTCAATAAATTTATAATAAGATGAGGATAAAATTATTTTGTTTTATTTTATGATTGTGTAATTAAATTATCACGTCATAAGTGATATTTAAACATTCACTCTTTATCTGTGATTATTAACATATTAGTACCTCATGCTTTCCAGAATAATCATTCCTTTTGGTGCTCTTTGCACATTTCCATTGGAGTTTGCCATCCTTGGTCTACTCAACACCATTCTTAGTGAACAGCTTCCTCATAGACACCTCAGCAAGGAAACCTTGAGCCAAAACAAGCAGAATCAGCCAGAATAGTACCATTAATAAATATTGTAAACCAAGATTTGTATCAAAATATGTTAGAACTCAGGCTAACGCTACATTGGATATGGTCCTTAGGTCGACCTTACTTAGGTCGACACTCAATAGGTTGAACACTATTGGTCGATATGCATTAGGTCGATGCCTGGAAAAGGTCGACATGAACATTAAGTTGACGTGGCAATGGTCAACACATGAAAAGGTCCTTTTCCATGAGTTGACCTACTGCCTGTCGACCAATAGTGGTCAACCTAATGAGTGTCGACCTAAATAGGGTCGACCCAACAAACACGTTCCTTGCTACATATGACTTACCAAGTTCCTCCTTCTAGCCTGTAGGCTCTGTACATGCTTACTTTCTGCAATCCACCCTCTCCCCTTCTGAATTTGCTGCTGAGGTCAACTGCATACTGTATGTTGCCTCTCATCTTATATACTCACTCTACCCAAATGCTTGTCTAACTAGTATTAAAGAATGTATTTCTATCATCCCCTTCTCAGTGAACTAGAATGAAAGCTTTTGGATGTTAATAGATACATACTCAAGTTTCCCCTCACAAATACTCTGCCCCACCTACCTACCTACCCACTATAACAACAGGAAGACATGCATTTGTTATGACAATCTGCTTATTGTGACTTATGGAGCAGCTGAATGTGGGATCAGTGTGAATAATGAAGATAGATGGCAGGAGACTCCTGTCAGACAGCCAGTGACAGCTGTGAATAGAGGTGGCATGGGGCTTGTACTAGACAAACATTAGGACCATTAGATTTAATAAACCTAGTACAGTTGGCACACTAAATATACTGAGTGACCTCCATGCAAAAAGCTTCAGTACTTTCTGATATTCATCCACAATAAGAAAAACAGCAATACCTGTACGTTCTTTTGCAAAAAAAATGTAGTAGTAGAAAACTTCCCTGTTTCAGGGCTACACAGACCCCTTTTAGTAAAAACACTGACATAATATTATGTTGGTGCCCTCATACCATCAAAACAGCTCTGACCCAGTGTCGGATTAAACCCTGTGGAGGCCGCTAGGCAGTCAAAATCTCTGGGCTCCCCTCGCAAATTATCTAATACGTTTTTCATTTTACCAACCAACAGTCTACAGTCTGGAAACTGTAATGTGAATCTGATGTCCATGGTTTACAAACTTTAAGTTGTTAATGGGTATACTACATTAATACAGTATTTTTTGTATTTTCTCTATACAGTATTTAACGTAAAGTTTTAATTTTCAGTTTTTTTTTATTTTTTTGAGTTTTATTTATATTTTTTCTTTTGAAAACACTGTAAGAAATCTTGATTGTAATTTTCTTTCAAGATTAAATCAATATTATTTTTTTCTGTTGTCGCAGGGCCCCTATAAGGCGATGAGCCCATAGACTGGTGCCTACTCTGCCTATTTGGTAATCTGGCACTGCTCCTACCCATCAAGGCATGGACTCTACAAGGCCTCTGAAAGTATCCTGTGGTATCTGGCACCAAGATACTGTATGAGATTCTGTAAGTCCTGAAAATTGTGAGGTGGTACCTTCATGGCTTGGACTTGTTTTTCCAGTACATCCCTCAGATGCTTGGTCAGATCGTGATCTAAGGAAATTGGAGGCCAAGTCAACATCTTAACTCTTTATTATGTTCCTCAAACCATTCCTGAACAATATTTGCACTGTGGCAGGGTGTACTGTTCTGCTGAAAGAGATTACTACCATCAAGGAACACTGTTGCCATGAAAAGGTGTACTTGGTCTTCAACAATGTTTATGTATGTGGTATATAACTCAAGGTTTCCCAGTAGAACATTGCAGAGACATCACACTGCCTCTGCTGGCTTACTATATTCCCATAGTGCATCCTGTTGTCATCCCTTCTACAGGTATACAACACACCTGCTCTCTGACATCCACATGAAGAAAAAGAATATGTAATTCATCAGAACAAGCCACCTTCCACTGTCCATGGTTTACTTTTGACACTACCATGTCCATTGTATGTGATGTTATCTAGTTTCCCTCTCACCCATATTGCCCAACTTCAATCCATTTTTAACTCTGCAGTGTCACTTCTGAATGCCGTGCTTTGTCATTTCTATATACTTGTAAGCCATTCCTTACAAAATATTATTCAAACTCCTCATCCTCACACATTTCTCCCTACACTTCTGACCTTATAGTATCTCACTTCACAGTCACACTACCTATTTCTTCCAATAACTGACACCTTGATTCCACACAGATAACCAAATGTCATTACACCTCCAAGGTTTCTGTCCTGATACTGCCCACTTACCGAATACACTTACAAAATTAATTAACTCTCCACCAACATCCAACATAAAAAGTCTCCTTAAAACCCCATCTCTTCATTAACATCTACCTGTCTCCTATCTGACTCTTCTCAAACAAGCCTTTGCTTTTTTTTTTGCTATATTCTATCTCTGTAATACCATTTCTTGTCTCTTGTCCTGCTGTCTTGGAAATTGCTTTGGAAGAAGCAATTTTCATTTTTGTTTTTGCAGACTGTCTTGGGTGATATTTTTCTTTGCAGTTACATGCAGTTGATTAATATTCCTTGTTATGTTCTAACATATATAACACAGACTGTTTATTCACATAAAACTTCCATTAGTATTGAGGTGGGGGGTGTCAATAGATTTTATGAGATTCAAAGGGTGGTGAAAGCATATCTGGGTAATTGCAGGTTGGAATGGGCATCAGGATATTACCTGCTAAGATTCTTGGACTTTACATGTCCATAGTGGTGGTTGATAAGGAAAATTACTTTCCATTGGACCAACGATGGTCGTAACATTGCGACCATTGAGACATCACATTTTGTCTATTTAGCCTCCAGGGGGCCAGGCTCCAAATAAGAGGTCAGGGCTGCTTTTTAACATTTCCCCAGTGGCTGCCAATGTCTGCAGGAGGTCCCTCTGATAGAGACAGTTGCAGAAAGGTTCTCTTCCTGCTGCCGCACAGTGGGATTTCTGACTGATCATATTAGATGGGACCATGTCATGGAAATTCCAGACTTGTGTGGTCGCATCTCAAGTGGTTAAGAGCTGTAGTTACTACAAGTAATATCACCATACAGATAAATGCAGAGCTCCCTTTTTGAAAAGTCTGACTGGGACCAGCCATCCGAATACTGGGACACTGGACATTGGGCCTGATTCAGAGGCCAATGTTTGCACATCTGAGTGATTATTTAATACTGTGCAAAAAAATCCTGAAAACCCCCTATGACACATGCATTTCAATACATACACACAGCCGATTTTAAACAGCGCTGGTGGAAACGAAGTAGTTTCATCTGAGGAAGATGCTGATATATTCAAATAGGAAGAGAAAGGCATTATAAGGAGCCCAACAAAGAGGCTATAACACTGAGAAGCTGCACCACCGACCCATAAGGACTGGGACCACAGAAAACGACACTACCTCATTTCCACCAGCGCTATAGAAAATCGGCTGTGCCAGCAGCAGTGGGTAAGAGGGTTATGCTACTCATGGTGAACCCCAGTGCATAATAGTGGTCATAAGGACTGTGCAATTATTTAAGATCACAGTACATGGAAAAGTGTTTATGAAACTGTAAAACAGTTTGCGGAAGTGCATAAGAGTGGTCATAAGGACTGAGTATATGAGCGGAATCACATTATATGGAATACTGCAAATTATTTTAAATCACCCAAATAAAAGGCACATGGACTTAGTAATTTATTATCATCAGTATAAGATACAGTATATAAACAAGCTGTAGTGCCGACCTCACTTGGGACATAGAGCCTAATTCAGATCTGATGGCTGGGCTGCGTTTTTTGCTGCCCTGCGATCAGATAGTCGCCGCCTACAGGAGGAGGGGAAATGCACTGTGCAAGTGTGTGATCGCTTCTGTTGCAGAGCAGCATAAAAATCAGTTTATGCAGTCTCTGCGCAGCCCAGGACTTACTCTTCCTGTGCGATTGTTTCCTGTTGATCAGGGCCAGAGCTGACGTCAGATACCCTCGCTTAAAACGCCTGAGCCCGCCGGCATTTTTCTGGACACTCCTGGAAAATGGTCAGTTGACACCCACAAATGGCTGAAAACGCCCGTGCATTCGGATTCTAAGATACATTTCCATTACCAATGAGGCCATGTTTATCCAGAGTTCAGAAGGAGACACTGCACCTGCCACAGTCTGATCCAAGTGTGAATGGATTGTTCAGAACCACCAGCAGAATCACACCATCCATGGACATTGAAAGTGAGTATCTCAGGGCTTGCCCATTCTGGCTCACATTAGTACACAAGGGAAGCTAGCATTTGCATTTTATCGCAGGCATGATTCTGGAATAAAAAACACAATTATAACAACAATGCTGTCCACCTCTAAATCAAGCACTTTGTCTCTCATCGGTTACCTGCAACCTGAAGTGATGGTTCAGTTGAGCTCTGTATTTGTACATGGATATACAATACTAAGAGAAGAGTACAAAGAGAAGATCTCTTCTTGAATTTATCAGCCAGGATCAACCCCTTTGTTGATTTATGTTTGTGACCATTGTAAAATTTTCTTATCTGCTCATGGTGAAAAGCCACATTATGCCACACAATAGTTCCCCTTTTTCACATTATGCCACAGTAGTGCACCTTATTCACGTAATGCCACAGAGTAGTGCCCCTTATTCACATGCCATACAGTAATTCCACTTATTCACATTATTCCACACAGTAATGTCTTTCTTCACATAACGCCACAAAGTAGTGCCAACAATTCAAGTGATGCCATGCAGCAATGCCTCTTATTTACATTATGGCACACAATAGTGCTCCTTATCCACATTATGCCACAGTAGTTCCCCTTATTCATGTTATGCCACACAGTGGTGCCTCTTATCCACATTATGCCACAGTGATGCCCCCTATTCACATTATGCCATATAGTAGTGGTATCTGGGAAAGTAAACCTGGTTTCCCATTGGCCAACAGTGACCATCTTTATGTAGCCTGCTGTGGGGTTTGCCACTTTCTGATATCCCCTACTGCTCAGAAAGATCTCTCCTGACTGGCAGGCCGGGGGCAGATGGCACTCTGAAACCACCACCCCCAGCCTTCCACTGAGGTTATAGCTTCCATTTGTTTGCCTTGCTGGGGATCTCCTCTGGCCTATTAAATCATGATTTTTAAACCAACATTCAACAGATATGTCTTCAAGCGTGTGACTATTGAAAGTGGAATGACACCTGGACTAATTACTGTTAGGTAGGCAATAGGAGGAATCATCTTGTAATCAGAATTGTAACTAGGGCCTAGTGGGACTATGTGGACTAATACGCTGTAAGCAGCAAATCTATTTCCAATAAATTACTCCCTCTGTGTTCTTCATTCTGTAAACTCATTCAAAACACCAAACTAATGTTTTGATAAACATAATGTTACCAACTCTTCTCATCTTTATAGCTTGGTAGACATTGAAGAGTTAAACAGTGACAGGAACACTCATCATTATTTCCTTCAGATCTATAAAGTCATTGATTTAAACTGAAAATTAGATTGTGTGCTTGATATAATGGGGAACATATTATTACAGTGTGCATCTGCTGTATTGTAGGTGAAAGTGGATATCTTCAAAATGTATAGGCTATTAGCAATGGCAAATTTGTCCCTTGATGGGGAATGTGAGCAAAGTCAAACGTAATTCTGAGAGAATTCTTTTTAGATTGGATAATGTTGTATTGATTATGAGGTGTGCTTTTCTCCATCTGCATAAATTATATGTATGTACAGTATGAGCACTTATAGTATGTACGGTATTTCGAGTGTCAACAGATAAAATGCATTGCACACAATATGACTTAGCATATTAAATACTACATGTATCTGCGATCATATGTGGTTTCAAAGCACCAATAAGATGAAATATTGTATTATTATTATTATTATTATTATTATTATTATTATATAATAATCTATTTCTAAAATCGATTTTTCACATAAGTTCCATCTGACTGTATTTAAGGAAGAAAAAAATATTAATGAAAAAATGTAAGCAATTTATAATCCTCCTGTCATCATTACTTTGCTGTCTTAAGTTGGTAAAATCACTAATACAGTATAAAACCACATACTGTATAGAATTTAGATTTAATATGGTGCTGCTCAGAAAACATCAGTTGAGCAAAGTGTCAGATTAAAGAGGTAATTCAATTAGACCTGGTAATTTACCGGAGATGAAAAAAGGTGGTAGCCTTGGGGTTTAACGCAAAAGGCTATTCAATTAGAGCCTTTTTTCTCTTATACAATAAATTATCTTGTTATCGTGTGTTAAAACTAGAGATGAGCGGGTTCGGTTCCCTGAGAACCTAACCTCCCGAACTTCACTACACGAGCCCGGATCCGAGCCCGTATATGAAAATAAAATAAACCTTTTGATGAACGCATCATATTTAATTAGTGCAGTTGTCAAAATAGGAAGGAATCAGCATTTATATACTGTTGATATTGTGGTTTAATTCTTCTCGTTGAAACCTGGGGTAGAAATAGAGAACCTCCGGTGACTCCATTGGAGAGATAAGAAGAAATCTCTGTACATTATTTACAGCTTTTGTGAACCACTCCCTTTTCTTGGTTTTACTGTATTTATTTTCTAAGGATTTGTGCCTTTGAGAGTTGGGACTGAGCAGCTGTATAGGCGCAAGTTACTTTTCTATTTTTTAGAATCTGTTTGTAATGCCATATAAGTCCAGTGATACTGCCATATAAATCCAGTGGTATTAGCGTATAAATCCAGTCCAGTAATACTGCCGTATAAGTCTAGTGATACTGCCGTATATATCCAGTGGTACTGCCGTATAAATCCAGTTATACTGCTGTATATGTCCAGTGGTACTGCCATATAATTCCAGTGATACTGCCGTATATGTGCAGTGGTACTGCCATATAAATCCAGTGGAACTGGCGTATAAATACACAGTCCAATGAAACTGCCGTATATGTCCAATGATACTGCCGTATATGTCAAGTGGTACTGACGTATAAATCCAGTCCAGTGATACTGCCATATAAGTCTAGTGATACTGTCGTATATGTCCAGTGGTATTGCCATATAAATCCAGTGATACTGCCGTATATGTCCAGTGGTACTGCCATATAATTCCAGTGATACTGCCGTATAATTCTAGTGATACTGCCGTATAAATCCAGTGATACTGCGGAATAATTACTGTGATACTGCCGTATAATTCCAGTGGTACTGCCGTATAGTTCCAGTGATACTGCCGTATAATTACAGTGATACTGCTGTATAATTCCAGTGCTACTAGTGTATAATTCCAGTGGTACTTGCGTATAAATCCAGTGGTACTGCCGTATAATTCCAGTGATACTGCTGTATAATTCCAGTGGTACTCAGAGGCGGAACTACCGGCAGTGCAGGCAGTGCACTGCACTGGGGCCCGCCTCTGTCCAGGGGCCCAAGCATGTAATGAGTCAAACTGACTCATTACATGCCGCTGTGCGCTGCGGGCAACCGCTGCCCGCAGCGCACAGCCGCCCGCAGATGAGAGGAGAGGACCAGCGGCACGGACGTCGGACGGGGAAGGAGGAGGAGGGAGGCGGAGAAGGGAGCCGCAGCAGCGCTTTGATACTGGTGGAGGCGCTGCTGCTGCTGCCCCTCAGCTTCCCTATAGGCTGTCTCTCCTTCACCTCCGTCCACCACCTCCTCTGCTGCCCGGGAATCGACGGTCTCTGACGCTGCACCGATGAACCTGAGGCGGAGAGGGTAAGTATAATTCTTTTTTTCTTTTTTTCTTTTTTTCTTTTGCCTGCCTGTCTGCCGTAATGTGTAACAAGGGCACGCTGTCTGCTGTTATGTGTAAAAAGGACACGCTGTCTGCCGTTATGTGTAAAAAGGACACGCTGTCTGCTGTAATGTGTAAAAGGGTCTCTACCTGGTGTAGTGGTGCTACTGTGCGGCGTAATTTGAATAATGGAGACTACTGTGTTGGTATTATTTTGTGGCCACACCCCTTCCCCACGAAGCCACGCCACTATGTATTTTTGCGCGCGCCTACGGCGCGCACTGCCCCTGGGGTGGACTTGGATGGGGGGGGGGGGGCCAAAGCATTTTGTCGCACCTGGGCCCACCGCTTGCTTGTTCCGCCACTGGTGGTACTGCAATATAATTCCAGTAGTACTGGTGTATAATTCCAGTGATACTGCCGTATAAGTCCAGTGATACTGCCTTTTAATTCCAGTGGTACTGGCGTATAAGTCCAGTGGTACTGCCGTATAAATCCAGTGATACTGCCGTATAATTCTAGCGATACTGCCGTATAACTCCAGTGATACTGCCATATAATTTCAGTGGTACTGCTGTATAATTCCAATGATACTGCCGTATAATTCCAGTGATACTGCTGTATAATTCCAGTGGCACTGCCGTATAATTCCAATGATACTTCCGTATTATTCCAGTGATGCAGTTGTATAATTCCAGTGGTACTGGTGTATAATTCCAGTGATATTGCCGTATAATTCCAGTGATACTGATATTTAATTCCAGTGGTACTGGCATATAAATGCAGTGGAACTGCCATATAATTCAGTGCTACTGCCGTATAATTCCAGTGATACTGCCGTATAATTCCAGTGGTACTGCCGTATAAATCCAGTGTTCCTGCCTTAAAATTCCAGTGATACTGCTGTATAAATCCAGTCCAGTGATACTGTCATATTAGTCCAGTGGTACTGCCGTATAATTCCAGTGATACTGTCGTATAAATCCAGTCCAGTGGTAATGCCGTATAAATCCAGTAGTAGTGCAGTATAATTCCAGTGGTTCCTGCCTTAAATTTCCAGTGATACTGCTGTATAAATCCAGTCCAGTGATACTGTCATATTAGTCCAGTGGTACTGCCGTATAATTCCAGTGATACTGTCGTATAAATCCAGTCCAGTGGTAATGCCGTATAAATCCAGTAGTAGTGCAGTATAATTCCAGTGGTACTGCCGTAAAAGTGCAGTTATACTGCCATATAATTCCAGTGAAACTGCTGTATAACTACAGTGGTACTGACATATAATTCCAGTGGTACTGCCGTATAAGTCCAGTGATACTGCCATATAATTCTAGTGATACTGCCATATAAATCCAGTTCATTAGTACTGCCATATAAATCCAGTGGTACGGCCGTATAATTCCAGTGATACTGCTGTAAAATTCCAATGATACTGTCATATAAATCCAGTCCAGTGGTACTGCCATATAAATCCAGTGTTACTGCCGTATAATTCCAGTGATACTGATGTATAAATCCAGTCCAGTGGTACTGATGTATAAGTCCAATGGTACTGCTGTATAATTCCAGTGGCACTGGCGTATAAATCCAGTGATACTGCTGTATAATTCCAGTGATGCTGCCGTATAATTCCAGTGATACTGCCATATATTTACAGTGGTATTGCCGTATAATTCCAGTTGTATTGCCGTATAATTCCAGTGATACTGCCATATAAATCCAGTCCAGGGGTACTACCGTATAAGTCCAGTGGTACTGCCGTATAATTCCAGTGATACTGCCGTATAAATCCAGTCCAGTGGTAATGCCGTATAAATCCAGTGGTACTGCACATTGATTAGAGTGATACTGCCGTATAAGTCCTGTACAGTGGTACTGCCGTATAATTCCAGTGATACTGCCGTATAATTCCAGTGATACTGCTGTATAATTACAGTGATACTGCCGTATAATTACAGTGGTACTGCTGTATAAATCAAGTGGCACTGCCGTATAATTCCAGGGATACTGCCGTATAATTCTGGTGATACTGCTGTACAATTCCGGTGGTACTGCTGTATAATTCCAGTGGTACTGCCGTATAATTCCAATGGTACTGGCATATAAGTGCAGTGATACTGCCGTATAAATCAAGTCCAGTGTTACTGCCGTATAAATCCAGTGGTACTGTTGTGTGCTGTATATTATTTAATCCATTTAAAGGGGTTATTAATATTTAATCCAAATCATTTTTACAGGGTTTGCCCTGTGTGGTGTATTGATACACTGTCCTGTGCCGCATATTGTGTTTTATAACATCAGAAAAATAATGGGAAAAAAAACATTTGGAGGATTAAATAGAGAAAGATCATGAACCACTTCCTCCTAGTGCTGAAGCTGCTGCCACTAGTGATGACATAGATGATGAAATGCCATCAACGTCATCTGCCAAGGCCAATGCCCACTGTCATAGTAGAGGGCATGTAAAATCCAAAATGCCAAAGTTCAGTAAAATGACCCAAAATTTAAATGGTCTGAGGAGAAACGTAAACTTGCCAATATGCCATTTACGACACGGAGTAACAAGGAACAGCTAAGGCCCTGGCCTATGTTCATGACTAGTGGTTCAGTCTCACATGATGATGGAAGCCCTCATCCTCCTGCTAGAAAAATTATAAGAGTTAAGCTGGCAAAAGCACAGCAAAGAACTGTGCGTTCTAAGATGGTATCACAAATACCCAAGGAGAGTCCAAGTGTGTCGGTGGTTGTGATGCCTGACCTTCCCAACACTGGATGGGAAGAGGTGGCTTCTTCCACCATTTGCACGCCCTCTGCAAGTGCTGGAAGTAGCACCCACAGTCCAGTTGCTGATATTCAAATTGAAGATGTCACTGTTGAAGTACACCAGGATGAGGATATGGGTGTTGCTGGCGCTGAGGAGGAAGTTGACGATGAGGATTCTGATGGTGATGTGGTTTGTTTAAATCAGGCACCGAGGAAGACAGTTGTTGTCCGTGGGATTAATAAACCCATTATGATGCCTGGGCAAAATACCAAAAAAGCCACCTCTTCAGTGTGTAATTTTTTCTCCACAAATCCGGACAACAGGTGTCAAGCCGTGTGTTGCGTCTTTCAATCTGTAATAAGTAGGAGTAAGGACGTTAACCATCTAGGAACATCCGCCCTTATACGTCACCTGCTGCCCATTCATCAGTAGTCATTGTCAAGTTCAGAAACTTTGGGTAAGAGCATAAGCAGTCCACTGACAACTAAAACCCTTCTTCCTCTTGTACCTAAGCTCCTGCAAGCCACACCACCAACTCCCTCAACATCAACTTCCTCCTCAGTCAGGAACTTCAGTAGTCCTGCAGGCCATGTCACTGGCAAGACTGAGGAGTCCTCTCCTAACTAGGATTCCTCCATAGGATCATTGAGTGGTACGCCTACTGCTGCTGCTGCCGCTGCTGTTGTTGCTGCTGGGAGTCGATCGTCATCCCAGAGGGGAAGTCGGAAGACCACTTGTCCCACTTCAACTAAGCAATTGACTGTCCAACAGTCCTTTGCGAGGAATATGAAATATGACAGCAGTCATCCTGTTGCAAAGCGGATAACTGAGGCCTTGACAGCTATGTTGGTGTTAGATGTGCGTCTGTTATCTGCAATTAGTTCAGTGGGACTTAGAGAATTGATAGCGGTAGTATATCCCCGGTACCAAATCCCATCTAGATTCCACTTTACTAGGTGGGCGATACCAAGAATGTACAGAGACATCAGAAAAAGTGTTCTATGGGTCCTAAAAAATGCAGTTGTACCCACTGTCCTATTAATCACGGACATGTGAACAAGTGGAACAGAGCAGACTAAGGACTATATGACTGTGACAGCCCAATGGGTAGACGTATTGCCTCCTGAAGCAACAACAGCAGCGGCACCAGTAGCAGCATCTCGCAAACGCCAACTGGTTCCTAGGCAGGTTATGCTATCTAACATCGCTTTCCGTAAGAGACACACCACTGACAACCTCTTACAGAAACTGAGGGACATCATTGCACAATGACTTACCCCAATTAGACTCTCCTGGGGATTTGTGATATTGGACAACGCCACCAATATTGTGCATGCATTACATCTGGGCAAATTCCAGCACGTCCCATGTTTTGCACATACAATTAATTTGGTGGTGCAGAATTCTTTAAAAATGACAGGGGCATGCAGGATATGCTGTCGGTGGCCCAAAAATTTGCGGGCCAATTTCGACATTCAGTCACTGTGTGCCGAAGACTGGAGCACCAGCAAACACTCCCGAACCTGCCCTGCCATCACCTGAAGCAAGAGGTGGTAACAAGGTGGATTACAACACTCTATGGGGGTGATGCTGAGTTGATCACAGCCAGCAACTTTTTGCTGCTAGTGCGATCAACAAATCCTCGCCTATGGGGGAGTGTATTTTAGCTTAGCAGGGCTGCGTTCACTTGTGCAGGCCTGCTTAGCTAAAAAAGTTTTGTGCTGTTGAAGAGTAAGGCTGGATCTACTTACCCTGTGCGACGGATCCAGCGACGTTCCTCCCAGCTTTGACGTCAGACATCCACCCACCGTTTGCCTGGACACGCCTGCGTTCTGACGACCACTCCTCGAAAACGGCATCCAATGGTGAGTACCCACCCTGGAACGCCTCTCCGCTGTCAATCTTCTTGCGATCGGCGCTTCATCTTCTTCTTTCACTGTGCACGCTGTTGCCCGGCGACTTCCATCGCTGGGAAATGCCACGCATGCACAATGCGCATGCCACGCATGCGCAGTTCCAACTCGTTCGCACCGCAGCAAATAACCGCTGCGTGCGAACGAGTTGGAATTACACCCTATAGGCTTAGATGATGGAGGAGCAGCAAAAGGCCATTCAAGCCTAAACATCCACCTATGATATAGGCAAAGGAGGGGGAATGTACCTGACTCAAGCACAGTGGAAAATGATTCCCGTCTTGTGCAAGGTTCTCCAACCCTTCGACCTTGCCATACGTGAAGTCAGTTCAGACACTGCCAGCTTGAGTCAGGTTATTCCCCTCATCAGGATTTTTTCAGAAGCAGCTGGAGAAATTGAAGGAGGAAGTGATTCCACTAAGTATGTGGTACTTGTGGATGGAGTTCTTCATTCGTTTTGCCAGGATTCAAGGATGGTCAATCTGTTGAAATCAGAGCACTACATTTTGGCCACCGTGTTCGATCCTGGGTTTAAAGCCTACGTTGTATCTCTCTTTCCAGCAGACACAAGTCTGCAGAGGTTCAAAGACCTGCTGGTAAGAAAATTGTCAACTCAAGCGGAACATGAGAAATCATGATGCAAAGAAAAAAAGTGGTGCACCAAGGTTGCTGGATGGCTAAGCTAAGCAACCCAAGTGGCCGGCAAACACCTGGCCCATCTAGGATTGGCACTGCAGTGTCAGACAGGATGGCAGATTTAAAAAATAGTCCCCAAACAGCACATGATGCAAAGAAAAAAAGAGGTGCACCAAGGTCGCTGGATGGCTAAGCTAAGCGACCCAAGTGGCTGACACAAACACCTGGCCCATCTAGGAGTGGCACTGCAGTGTCAGACAGGATGGCAGATTTTAAAAATAGTCCCCAAACAGCACATGATGCAAATAAAAAAGAGGTGCAATGAGGTAGCTGTTTGACTAAGCTAAGCGACCCAAGTGGCCGACACAAACACCTGGCCCATCTAGGAGTGGCACTGCAGTGTCAGACAGGATGGCAGATTTAAAAAATAGTCCCCAAACAGCACATGATGCAAAGAAAAAAAGAGGTGCACCAAGGTCGCTGGATGGCTAAGCTAAGCGACCCAAGTGGCTGACACAAACACCTGGCCCATCTAGGAGTGGCACTGCAGTGTCAGACAGGATGGCAGATTTTAAAAATAGTCCCCAAACAGCACATGATGCAAAGAAAAAAAGAGGTGCAATGAGGTAGCTGTGTGACTAAGCTAAGCGACCCAAGTGGCCGACACAAACACCTGGCCCATCTAGGAGTGGCACTGCAGTGTCAGACAGGATGGCAGATTTAAAAAATAGTCCCCAAACAGCACATGATGCAAAGAAAACAAGAGGTGCAATGAGGTAGCAGTGTGACTAAGCTAAGCGACCCAAGTGGACGACACAAACACCTGGCCCATCTAGGAGTGGCACTGCAGTTTTCTAGCGAGAGGATGAGTGCTTCCATCCTCATGTGAATCTGAACCACTAGCCATGAACATAGGCCAGGGCCTCAGCCATTCCTTGCCACTCCGTGTCGTAAATGGCATATTGGCAAGTTTACTCTTCTCATCAGACGCTTTTAATTTAGATTTTTGGGTAATTTTACTGAACTTTTGTAGTATTTTTGATGACACAGAGGTAGAGCAGTGGACTACTGTACTGTACTGCTATATTTATACTGGTGGTCAGCAAAATTCTGCACTGTCCTCCTACTATATACTGCGCACAACTAAAATGCAGCACAGGTATGGATGCATAGTATACTTGACGACACAGAGGTAGAGCAGTGGACTACTGTACCGTACTGCTATATATATACTGGTGGTCAGCAAAATTCTGCACTGTCCTCCTCCTATATACTGCGCACAACTAAAATGCAGCACAGGTATGGATGCATAGTATACTTGACGACACAGAGGTAGAGCAGTGGACTACTGTACCGTACTGCTATATATATATACTGGTGCTCAGCAAAATTCTGCACTTTCCTCCTACTATACACTGCGCACAACTAAAATGCAGCACAGGTATGGATGCATAGTATACTTGACGACACAGAGGTAGAGCAATGGACTACTGTACCGTACTGCTATATATATACTGGTGGTCACAGCAAAATTCTGCACTGTCCTCCTACTATATACTGCGCACAACTAAAATGCAGCACAGGTATGGATGCATAGTATACTTGACGACACAGAGGTAGAGCAGTGGACTACTGTACCGTACTGCTATATATATACTGGTGGTCACAGCAAAATTCTGCACGGTCCTCCTACTATATACTGTGCACAACTAAAATGCAGCACAGGTATGGATGCATAGTATACTTGATGACACTGAGGTAGAGCAATGGACTACTGTACCATACTGCTATATATATACTGGTGGTCACAGCAAAATTATGCACTGTCCTCCTACTATATACTACAATGCAGCACAGATATTAGAGATGAGCGCCTGAAATTTTTCGGGTTTTGTGTTTTGGTTTTGGGTTCGGTTCCGCGGCCGTGTTTTGGGTTCGAACGCGTTTTGGCAAAACCTCACCGAATTTTTTTTGTCGGATTCGGGTGTGTTTTGGATTCGGGTGTTTTTTTCCAAAAACACTAAAAAACAGCTTAAATCATAGAATTTGGGGGTCATTTTGATCCCAAAGTATTATTAACCTCAAAAACCATAATTTACACTCATTTTCAGTCTATTCTGAATACCTCACACCTCACAATATTATTTTTAGTCCTAAAATTTGCACCGAGGTCGCTGTGTGAGTAAGATAAGCGACCCTAGTGGCCGACACAAACACCGGGCCCATCTAGGAGTGGCACTGCAGTGTCACGCAGGATGTCCCTTCCAAAAAACCCTCCCCAAACAGCACATGACGCAAAGAAAAAAAGAGGCGCAATGAGGTAGCTGTGTGAGTAAGATTAGCGACCCTAGTGGCCGACACAAACACCGGGCCCATCTAGGAGTGGCACTGCAGTGTCACGCAGGATGGCCCTTCCAAAAAACCCTCCCCAAACAGCACATGACGCAAAGAAAAAAAGAGGCGCAATGAGGTAGCTGACTGTGTGAGTAAGATTAGCGACCCTAGTGGCCGACACAAACACCGGGCCCATCTAGGAGTGGCACTGCAGTGTCACGCAGGATGTCCCTTCCAAAAAACCCTCCCCAAACAGCACATGACGCAAAGAAAAAAAGAGGCGCAATGAGGTAGCTGACTGTGTGAGTAAGATTAGCGACCCTAGTGGCCGACACAAACACCGGGCCCATCTAGGAGTGGCACTGCAGTGTCACGCAGGATGTCCCTTCCAAAAAACCCTCCCCAATCAGCACATGATGCAAAGAAAAAGAAAAGAAAAAAGAGGTGCAAGATGGAATTGTCCTTGGGCCCTCCCACCCACCCTTATGTTGTATAAACAAAACAGGACATGCACACTTTAACCAACCCATCATTTCAGTGACAGGGTCTGCCACACGACTGTGACTGATATGACGGGTTGGTTTGGACCCCCCCCAAAAAAGAAGCAATTAATCTCTCCTTGCACAAACTGGCTCTACAGAGGCAAGATGTCCACCTCATCTTCACCCTCCGATATATCACCGTGTACATCCCCCTCCTCACAGATTATCAATTCGTCCCCACTGGAATCCACCATCTCAGCTCCCTGTGTACTTTGTGGAGGCAATTGCTGCTGGTCAATGTCTCCGCGGAGGAATTGATTATAATTCATTTTAATGAACATCATCTTCTCCACATTTTCTGGATGTAACCTCGTACGCCGATTGCTGACAAGGTGAGCGGCGGCACTAAACACTCTTTCGGAGTACACACTTGTGGGAGGGCAACTTAGGTAGTATAAAGCCAGTTTGTGCAAGGGCCTCCAAATTGCCTCTTTTTCCTGCCAGTATAAGTACGGACTGTGTGACGTGCCTACTTGGATGCGGTCACTCATATAATCCTCCACCATTCTATCAATGTTGAGAGAATCATATGCAGTGACAGTAGACGACATGTCCGTAATCGTTGTCAGGTCCTTCAGTCCGGACCAGATGTCAGCATCAGCAGTCGCTCCAGACTGCCCTGCATCACCGCCAGCGGGTGGGCTCGGAATTCTGAGCCTTTTCCTCGCACCCCCAGTTGCGGGAGAATGTGAAGGAGGAGATGTTGACAGGTCGCGTTCCGCTTGACTTGACAATTTTGTCACCAGCAGGTCTTTCAACCCCAGCAGACCTGTGTCTGCCGGAAAGAGAGATCCAAGGTAGGCTTTAAATCTAGGATCGAGCACGGTGGCCAAAATGTAGTGCTCTGATTTCAACAGATTGACCACCCGTGAATCCTTGTTAAGCGAATTAAGGGCTGCATCCACAAGTCCCACATGCCTAGCGGAATCGCTCCCTTTTAGCTCCTTCTTCAATGCCTCCAGCTTCTTCTGCAAAAGCCTGATGAGGGGAATGACCTGACTCAGGCTGGCAGTGTCTGAACTGACTTCACGTGTGGCAAGTTCAAAGGGCATCAGAACCTTGCACAACGTTGAAATCATTCTCCACTGCACTTGAGACAGGTGCATTCCATCTCCTATATCGTGCTCAATTGTATAGGCTTGAATGGCCTTTTGCTGCTCCTCCAACCTCTGAAGCATATAGAGGGTTGAATTCCACCTCGTTACCACTTCTTGCTTCAGATGATGGCAGGGCAGGTTCAGTAGTTTTTGGTGGTGCTCCAGTCTTTTGTACGTGGTGCCTGTACGCCGAAAGTGTCCCGCAATTTTTCTGGCCACCGACAGCATCTCTTGCACGCCCCTGTCGTTTTTTAAAAAATTCTGCACCACCAAATTCAAGGTATGTGCAAAACATGGGACGTGCTGGAATTTGCCCATATTTAATGCACACAATATTGCTGGCGTTGTCCGATGCCACAAATCCACAGGAGAGTCCAATTGGGGTAAGCCATTCCGCGATGATCTTCCTCAGTTGCCGTAAGAGGTTTTCAGCTGTGTGCGTATTCTGGAAAGCGGTGATACAAAGCGTAGCCTGCCTAGGAAAGAGTTGGCGTTTGCGAGATGCTGCTACTGGTGCCGCCGCTGCTGTTCTTGCGGCGGGAGTCCATACATCTACCCAGTGGGCTGTCACAGTCATATAGTCCTGACCCTGCCCTGCTCCACTTGTCCACATGTCCGTGGTTAAGTGGACATTGGGTACAACTGCATTTTTTAGGAGACTGGTGAGTCTTTTTCTGACGTCCGTGTACATTCTCGGTATCGCCTGCCTAGAGAAGTGGAACCTAGATGGTATTTGGTAACGGGGGCACACTGCCTCAATAAATTGTCTAGTTCCCTGTGAACTAACGGCGGATACCGGACGCACGTCTAACACCAACATAGTTGTCAAGGACTCAGTTATCCGCTTTGCAGTAGGATGACTGCTGTGATATTTCATCTTCCTCGCAAAGGACTGTTGAACAGTCAATTGCTTACTGGAAGTAGTACAAGTGGGCTTACGACTTCCCCTCTGGGATGACCATCGACTCCCAGCGGCAACAACAGCAGCGCCAGCAGCAGTAGGCGTTACACGCAAGGATGCATCGGAGGAATCCCAGGCAGGAGAGGACTCATCAGACTTGCCAGTGACATGGCCTGCAGGACTATTGGCATTCCTGGGGAAGGAGGAAATTGACACTGAGGGAGTTGGTGGGGTGGTTTGCGAGAGGTTGGTTACAAGAGGAAGGGATTTACTGGTCAGTGGACTGCTTCCGCTGTCATCCAAAGTTTTTGAACTTGTCACTGACTTATTATGAATGCGCTGCAGGTGACGTATAAGGGAGGATGTTCCGAGGTGGTTAACGTCCTTACCCCTACTTATTACAGCTTGACAAAGGGAACACACGGCTTGACACCTGTTGTCCGCATTTCTGGTGAAATACCTCCACACCGAAGAGCTGATTTTTTTGGTATTTTCACCTGGCATGTCAACGGCCATATTCCTCCCACGGACAACAGGTGTCTCCCCGGGTGCCTGACTTAAACAAACCACCTCACCATCAGAATCCTCCTGGTCAATTTCCTCCCCAGCGCCAGCAACACCCATATCCTCCTCATCCTGGTGTACTTCAACACTGACATCTTCAATCTGACTATCAGGAACTGGACTGCGGGTGCTCCTTCCAGCACTTGCAGGGGGCGTGCAAATGGTGGAAGGCGCATGCTCTTCACGTCCAGTGTTGGGAAGGTCAGGCATCGCAACCGACACAATTGGACTCTCCTTGTGGATTTGGGATTTCAAAGAACGCACAGTTCTTTGCGGTGCTTTTGCCAGCTTGAGTCTTTTCAGTTTTCTAGCGAGAGGCTGAGTGCTTCCATCCTCATGTGAAGCTGAACCACTAGCCATGAACATAGGCCAGGGCCTCAGCCGTTCCTTGCCACTCCGTGTGGTAAATGGCATATTGGCAAGTTTACGCTTCTCCTCCGACAATTTTATTTTACGTTTTGGAGTCCTTTTTTTACTGATATTTGGTGTTTTGGTTTTGACATGCTCTGTACTATGCCATTGGGCATCGGCCTTGGCAGACGACGTTGCTGGCATTTCATCGTCTCGGCCATGACTAGTGGCAGCAGCTTCAGTACGAGGTGGAAGTGGATCTTGATCTTTCCCTAATTTTGGAACCTCAACATTTTTGTTCTCCATATTTTAATAGGCACAACTAAAAGGCACCTCAGGTAAACAATGGAGATGGATGGATTGGATACTAGTATACAATTATGGACGGGCTGCCGAGTGCCGACACAGAGGTAGCCACAGCCGTGAACTACCGCACTGTACTGTGTCTGCTGCTAATATATAGACTGGTTGATAAAGAGATAGTATACTCATAACTAGTATGTATGTATAAAGAAAGAAAAAAAAACCACGGTTAGGTGGTATATACAATTATGGACGGGCTGCCGAGTGCCGACACAGAGGTAGCCACAGCCGTGAACTACCGCACTGTACTGTGTCTGCTGCTAATATATAGACTGGTTGATAAAGAGATAGTATACTCGTAACTAGTATGTATGTATAAAGAAAGAAAAAAAAACCACAGTTAGGTGGTATATACAATTATGGACGGGCTGCCGAGTGCCGACACAGAGGTAGCCACAGCCGTGAACTACCGCACTGTACTGTGTCTGCTGCTAATATATAGACTGGTTGATAAAGAGATAGTATACTCGTAACTAGTATGTATGTATAAAGAAAAAAAAAAAAACCACGGTTAGGTGGTATATACAATTATGGACGGGCTGCCGAGTGCCGACACAGAGGTAGCCACAGCCGTGAACTACCGCACTGTACTGTGTCTGCTGCTAATATATAGACTGGTTGATAAAGAGATAGTATACTCGTAACTAGTATGTATGTATAAAGAAAGAAAAAAAAAACCACGGTTAGGTGGTATATACAATTATGGACGGGCTGCCGAGTGCCGACACAGAGGTAGCCACAGCCGTGAACTACCGCACTGTACTGTGTCTGCTGCTAATATATAGACTGGTTGATAAAGAGATAGTATACTCGTAACTAGTATGTATGTATAAAGAAAGAAAAAAAAACCACGGTTAGGTCACTGGTATATACAATTATGGACGGGCTGCCGAGTGCCGACACAGAGGTAGCCACAGCCGTGAACTACCGCACTGTACTGTGTCTGCTGCTAATATAGACTGGTTGATAAAGAGATAGTATACTACTAATATTATATACTGGTGGTCAGGTCACTGGTCACTAGTCACACTGGCAGTGGCACTCCTGCAGCAAAAGTGTGCACTGTTTAATTTTAATATAATATTATGTACTCCTGGCTCCTGCTATAACCTATAACTGGCACTGCAGTAGTGCTCCCCAGTCTCCCCCACAATTATAAGCTGTGTGAGCTGAGCAGTCAGACAGATATATAATATATATAGATGATGCAGCACACTGGCCTGAGCCTGAGCAGTGCACACAGATATGGTATGTGACTGACTGAGTCACTGTGTGTATCGCTTTTTTCAGGCAGAGAACGGATATATTAAATAAACTGCACTGTGTGTCTGGTGGTCACTCACTATATAATATATTATGTACTCCTGGCTCCTGCTATAACCTATAACTGGCACTGCAGTAGTGCTCCCCAGTCTCCCCCACAATTATAAGCTGTGTGAGCTGAGCAGTCAGACAGATATATATAATATTATATATAGATAATAGATGATGCAGCACACTGGCCTGAGCCTGAGCAGTGCACACAGATATGGTATGTGACTGAGTCACTGTGTGCTGTGTATCGCTTTTTTCAGGCAGAGAACAGATTATATTATGTACTCCTGGCTCCTGCTATAACCTATAACTGGCACTGCAGTAGTGCTCCCCAGTCTCCCCCACAATTATAAGCTGTGTGAGCTGAGCAGTCAGACAGATATATATAATATTATATATAGATAATAGATGATGCAGCACACTGGCCTGAGCCTGAGCAGTGCACACAGATATGGTATGTGACTGAGTCACTGTGTGCTGTGTATCGCTTTTTTCAGGCAGAGAACGGATTATAAATAAAAGTGGTGGTCACTGGTCACTATCAGCAAAACTCTGCACTGTACACTACTGAGTACTCCTAATGCTCCCCAAAATTAGTAAATCAAGTGTCTCTCTAATCTATTCTAATTCTAAACGGAGAGGACGCCAGCCACGTCCTCTCCCTATCAATCTCAATGCACGTGTGAAAATGGCGGCGACGCGCGGCTCCTTATATAGAATCCGAGTCTCGCGATAGAATCCGAGCCTCGCGAGAATCCGACAGCGTCATGATGACGTTCGGGCGCGCTCGGGTTAACCGAGCAAGGCGGGAAGATCCGAGTCGCTCGGACCCGTGAAAAAAAACATGAAGTTCTGGCGGGTTCGGATTCAGAGAAACCGAACCCGCTCATCTCTAACAGATATGGAGCGTTTTTCAGGCGGAGAACGTAGATATTTTCAGCACACTGACAGGGTCGGAGCTTCCACTAGGCAGCTTTAGGCAGCTGCCTAGGGGCGCCGGGACCTGAGGGGGCGGCCTGCTACAGCTGCCTAAAAAAGGTAGCATAGTCCTACCTTTCACAGCCACTGCAATCCCTCAGAATGCATATCTTACAGTAGCTGTGACTGCTAAGCTCCCGTATTGCAGCCTCCAGCTCCACCTCCACCCGGCACAGGCAGTAACTTTGACAGCTCCTGGAGTCCTGGATGGGGGTGACATGTGGCGCTGCTCTTCATTCCAGGCTCTTTCACAGACTACTCAGTTCCAACTCTGCACTGCAGCCTGCAGGTAAGGTGGCTGCATAGTGCATTCTCTGCATTGATAAGGAAAGAGAGCAAGAGCAGCGGTGTGGTGAGGGGGTGGGTGGGGGAGGAGATAAAGAGCAGGCATACACACAGTCTGGGGGGATGAGCAGCAGCATGCACACATATTTTGGGGGGGGGGATAGAACAGCAGACATTTAACAGAGTAGGGGGAGGGGGTGAGAGCAGCATGCCTTTCATCTGAAGGGTGGGTAGGGGGAAGGGGCAGAAGTTTTGCCTAGGGTGCCGAGAAACCTTGCACTGGCCCTGCACACTGAGCACAGATATTTGCAAGCACACTGAGCACAGATATTTGCAGCACACTGAACACAGAAACTGAGAGAACACAGCCACGTCCTCTCGCTATCATCTCCAAAGCACGAGTGAAAATGGTGGCGAAGTGCAGCTCCTTATATAGAATACGAATCTCGCGAGAATCCGACAGCAGGATGATGACGTTCGGGCGCGCTCGGGTTAACCGAGCAAGGCGGGAAGATTCGAGTCTGCCTCGGAACCGTGTAAAATGGGTGAAGTTCGGGGGGGTTCAGATCCCGAGGAACCGAACCCGCTCATCACTAATCAAAATGAATAATAAATTCCTCCAGTAAGGCCTTTACCAGCAATTGCCTCCAGAAAGTACACAGGGACCTGTGATGGTGGATTCCAGTGGGGACGAATTAATACTCTGTGAGGAGGAGGATGTATACACTGAAAGGGGTGAGGAATCGGACTATGAGGTCGACATCTTGCCTCTGTAGAGCCAGTTTGTGCAAGGAAAGATTGATTGCTTCTTTTTTGGTGGGGGCCCAAACAAACCAGTCATTTCAGCCACAGTCATGTGGCAGACCCTGTCTCTGAAATTATTGGTTTGTTAAAGTGCGCATGTCCTGTTTATACAACATAAGGGTGTTTGACAACATCCAAGGACAATTCCATATTGCATCTCTTTTTCTTCTTTGCATCATGTGCTGTTTGGGTACTAGTTTTTTAAAGTGCCATCCTGTCTGACACTGCTGTACAAGTCAAGGGGTTCCACCGTAAAAGTCCAGGGGTACTGCCATATAAGTCCAGTCCAGTGGTGCTGTCTTGTGCTGCATCAGTCCAGTGGTGGTGTCTTATGCTGTGTATTATTTACTCCAAATAAAAGGGTTATATACATTACTTAAATTATTATCCAAATAATTTTTACAGGGTTTGCCCTGTGTGGTGTAGAGGTACACTCGCCTGTGCTGCATATTATTATAATACCTCCAAATAAAAGGGTTCTTATTATTATCCAAATAAATTTTACAGGCTTTGCTGTGTGTGTGTGTGTGTGTGTGTGTGTGTGTGTGTCTGTGTGTGTGTGTGTCTGTGTGTGTGTGTGTGGTTCAGGGGTACGCTCTCCTGTGCCACCAATATTGTGCGTGTATTACATCTGCGCAAATTCCAGCACGTCCCATGTTGTTCGTACTACACACTTGTGTTGCTTAGATAAGTTATACAGCTACCTCATTGCACCTCTTTTTCTTCTTTGCATGATGTGCTGTTTGGGGACTGGTTTTTTTAAGTGCCATCCTGTCTGCCATTGCAGTGCCACTCCTAGATGTGCGAGGTGTTTGTGCTGCACACTTGTATTGCTTAGCTTGGACATCCAGCTATCTCATTGCACCTCTTTTTCTTCTTTGCATCTTGTGCTGTTTGGTGCCTATTTTTTAAATCTTTCATCCTGTCTGACACTGCAGTGCCACTCCTAGATGGGCCAGGTGTTTGTGCTGCACACTTGTGTCGCTTAGCTTAGTCATACAGCCACCTCGGTGCAACCTTTTGGCCTAAAACAATATTGTGAGATGTGAGGTGTTCAGAATAGACTGGAAATTAGTGTAAATGAAGGTTATTGAGGTTAATAATACTGTAGGATCAAAATTACCCCCATATTCTATGCTATTAGCTGTTTTTATGTTTTTTTTCAAAAATCATCCAGATCCAAAACCAAAATGCGAATGGGTGGTTTTGACAAAACCAATCCAGATCTATAACACGAGCATGGAACCAGAACCAAGACCAAAGTACAAAACACAAACAGTGCCCATCGCACATTTCTAGTAAAAACATATATTTGCAGCACACTGAACACAGAAACTGAGAGAACGCAGCCACGTCCTCTCGCTATCATCTCCAAAGCACGAGTGAAAATGGCGGCGACGCGCGGCTGCTTATATAGAATCTGAATCTCGCGAGAATCCGACAGCGGGATGATGACGTTCGGGCGCGCTCGGGTTAACCGAGCCATACCGGAGAATCCGAGTATGCCTCGGACCCGTGTAAAATGGGTGAAGTTCTGGGGGTTCGGTTTCAGAGGAACCGAACCCGCTCACCACTAATATATATATATATATATATATATATACGGCAGTATCACTGGACTGGACTTATACGCCAGTACCACTGTAATTATACAACAGGATCACTGGATTTTTATGGCAGGATCACTGGATTTATATGGCAGCATCACTGTAATTATACGGCAGGATCACTGGATTTATATGGCAGTAGCGCTGGACATATACAGCAGTATCACTGGACATATACGGAAGTATCACTGGACTGGACTTATACGCCAGTACCCCTGGAATTATACGCCAGTACCACTGTAATTATACGGCAGGATCACTGGATTTATATGGCAGCATCACTGGATTTATATGGCAGCATCACTGCAATTATACAGCAGGATCACTGGATTTATACGGCAGTACCGCTGGACATATACAGCAGTATCACTGGACATATACGGCAGTATCACTGGACATATACGGAAGTATCACTGGACTGGACTTATACGCCAGTACCACTGTAATTATACGGTAGGATCACTGGACTTATACGGCAGGATCACTGAAATTATATGGCAGGATCACTGGAATTATACATCAGGATCACTGAATTTATACGGCAGGACCGCTGAACATATACGGCAGTATCACTGGAATGGACTTATACGCCAGTATCACTGTAATTCTACAGTAGGATCACAGGAATTATACGCCAGTATCACGGGAATAATACGGCAATATCACTGTAATTATATGCCAGTATCCCGAGAATTATACGGCAAAATCAGTGTAATTATACGCCAGTATCACGGTAAATATATGGCAATATCACTGTAATTATTAGTGATGTGCACCGGAAATTTTTCGGGTTTTGTGTTTTGGATTCGGTTCCGAGGCCATGTTTTGGATTCGGACGCGTTTTGGCAAAACCTCCATTAAAATTTTTTTGTCGGATTCGGGTGTGTTTTGGATTCGGGTGTTTTTTTACAAAATACCCTCAAAAACAGCTTAAAGCATAGAATCTGGGGGTCATTTTGATCCCATAGTATTATTAACCTCAATAACCATAATTTCCACTCATTTTCAGTCTATTCTGAACACCTCACAATATTATTTTTAGTCCTAACATTTGCACCGAGGTCGCTGGATGACTAAGCTAAGCGACCCAAGTGGCCGACACATACACCTGGCCCATCTAGGAGTGGCACTGCAGTGTCAGACAGGATGGCACTTCAAAAAAATAGTCCCCAAACAGCACATGATGCAAAGAAAAAAAGAGGCGCAATGAGGTAGCTGTGTGACTAAGCTAAGTGACCCAAGTGGCCGACACAAACACCTGGCCCATCTAGGAGTGGCACTGCAGTGTCAGACAGGATGGCAGATTTAAAAAATAGTCCCCAAACAGCACATGATGCAAAGAAAAAAAAGAGGTGCAACAAGGTCGCTGGATGGCTAAGCTAAGCGACCCAAGTGGCCGACACAAACACCTGGCCCATCTAGGAGTGGCACTGCAGAGTCAGACAGGATGGCAGATTTAAAAAATAGTCCCCAAACAACACATGATGCAAAGAAAAAAAGAGGTGCACCAAGGTCGCTGGATGGCTAAGCTAAGCGACCCAAGTGGCCGACACAAACACCTGGCCCATCTAGGAGTGGCACTGCAGAGTCAGACAGGATGGCACTTCAAAAAATAGTCCCCAAACAGCACATGATGCAAAGAAAAATTAAAGAAAAAAGAGGTGCAATATGGAATTGTCCTTGGGCCCTCCCACCCATTAATACTCTGTGAGGAGGAGGATGTATACACTGAAAGGGGTGAGGAATCGGACTATGAGGTCGACATCTTGCCTCTGTAGAGCCAGTTTGTGCAAGGAAAGATTGATTGCTTCTTTTTTGGTGGGGGCCCAAACAAACCAGTCATTTCAGCCACAGTCATGTGGCAGACCCTGTCTCTGAAATTATTGGTTTGTTAAAGTGCGCATGTCCTGTTTATACAACATAAGGGTGTTTGACAACATCCAAGGACAATTCCATATTGCATCTCTTTTTCTTCTTTGCATCATGTGCTGTTTGGGCACTAGTTTTTTAAAGTGCCATCCTGTCTGACACTGCTGTACAAGTCAAGGGGTTCCACCGTAAAAGTCCAGGGGTACTGCCATATAAGTCCAGTCCAGTGGTGCTGTCTTGTGCTGCATCAGTCCAGTGGTGGTGTCTTATGCTGTGTATTATTTACTCCAAATAAAAGGGTTATATACATTACTTAAATTATTATCCAAATAATTTTTACAGGGTTTGCCCTGTGTGGTGTAGAGGTACACTCGCCTGTGCTGCATATTATTATAATACCTCCAAATAAAAGGGTTCTTATTATTATCCAAATAAATTTTACAGGCTTTGCTGTGTGTGTGTGTGTGTGTGTGTGTGTGTGTGTGTGTGTCTGTGTGTGTGTGTGGTTCAGGGGTACGCTCTCCTGTGCCACCAATATTGTGCGTGTATTACATCTGCGCAAATTCCAGCACGTCCCATGTTGTTCGTACTACACACTTGTGTTGCTTAGATAAGTTATACAGCTACCTCATTGCACCTCTTTTTCTTCTTTGCATGATGTGCTGTTTGGGGACTGGTTTTTTTAAGTGCCATCCTGTCTGCCATTGCAGTGCCACTCCTAGATGTGCGAGGTGTTTGTGCTGCACACTTGTATTGCTTAGCTTGGACATCCAGCTATCTCATTGCACCTCTTTTTCTTCTTTGCATCTTGTGCTGTTTGGTGCCTATTTTTTAAATCTTTCATCCTGTCTGACACTGCAGTGCCACTCCTAGATGGGCCAGGTGTTTGTGCTGCACACTTGTGTCGCTTAGCTTAGTCATACAGCCACCTCGGTGCAACCTTTTGGCCTAAAACAATATTGTGAGATGTGAGGTGTTCAGAATAGACTGGAAATTAGTGTAAATGAAGGTTATTGAGGTTAATAATACTGTAGGATCAAAATTACCCCCATATTCTATGCTATTAGCTGTTTTTATGTTTTTTTCAAAAATCATCCAGATCCAAAACCAAAATGCGAATGGGTGGTTTTGACAAAACCAATCCAGATCTATAACACGAGCATGGAACCAGAACCAAGACCAAAGTACAAAACACAAACAGTGCCCATCGCACATTTCTAGTAAAAACATATATTTGCAGCACACTGAACACAGAAACTGAGAGAACGCAGCCACGTCCTCTCGCTATCATCTCCAAAGCACGAGTGAAAATGGCGGCGACGCGCGGCTGCTTATATAGAATCTGATTCTCGCGAGAATCCGACAGCGGGATGATGACGTTCGGGCGCGCTCGGGTTAACCGAGCCATACCGGAGAATCCGAGTATGCCTCGGACCCGTGTAAAATGGGTGAAGTTCTGGGGGTTCGGTTTCAGAGGAACCGAACCCGCTCACCACTAATAAATATATATATATATATATATATTATATATATATATATATACGGCAGTATCACTGGACTGGACTTATACGCCAGTACCACTGTAATTATACAACAGGATCACTGGATTTATATGGCAGCATCACTGTAATTATACGGCAGGATCACTGGATTTATACGGCAGTAGCGCTGGACATATACAGCAGTATCACTGGACATATACGGCAGTATCACTGGACATATATACGAAAGTATCACTGGACTGGACTTATACGCCAGTACCCCTGGAATTATACGCCAGTACCACTGTAATTATACGGCAGGATCACTGGATTTATATGGCAGGATCACTGGATTTATATGGCAGCATCACTGCAATTATACAGCAGGATCACTGGATTTATACGGCAGTACCGCTGGACATATACAGCAGTATCACTGGACATATACGGCAGTATCACTGGACATATACGGAAGTATCACTGGACTGGACTTATACGCCAGTACCACTGTAATTATACGGTAGGATCACTGGATTTATACGGCAGGATCACTGAAATTATATGGCAGGATCACTGGAATTATACATCAGGATCACTGGATTTATACGGCAGGACCGCTGAACATATACGGCAGTATCACTGGAATGGACTTATACGCCAGTATCACTGTAATTCTACAGTAGGATCACAGGAATTATACGCCAGTATCACGGGAATAATACGGCAATATCACTGTAATTATATGCCAGTATCCCGAGAATTATACGGCAAAATCAGTGTAATTATACGCCAGTATCACGGTAAATATATGGCAATATCACTGTAATTATTAGTGATGTGCACCGGAAATTTTTCGGGTTTTGTGTTTTGGATTCGGTTCCGAGGCCATGTTTTGGATTCGGACGCGTTTTGGCAAAACCTCCATTAAAAATTTTTTGTCGGATTCGGGTGTGTTTTGGATTCGGGTGTTTTTTTACAAAATACCCTCAAAAACAGCTTAAAGCATAGAATCTGGGGGTCATTTTGATCCCATAGTATTATTAATCTCAATAACCATAATTTCCACTCATTTTCAGTCTATTCTGAACACCTCACAATATTATTTTTAGTCCTAACATTTGCACCGAGGTCGCTGGATGACTAAGCTAAGCGACCCAAGTGGCCGACACATACACCTGGCCCATCTAGGAGTGGCACTGCAGTGTCAGACAGGATGGCACTTCAAAAAAATAGTCCCCAAACAGCACATGATGCAAAGAAAAAAAAGAGGTGCAACAAGGTCGCTGGATGGCTAAGCTAAGCGACCCAAGTGGCCGACACAAACACCTGGCCCATCTAGGAGTGGCACTGCAGAGTCAGACAGGATGGCAGATTTAAAAAATAGTCCCCAAACAGCACATGATGCAAAGAAAAAAAGAGGTGCAATTAGGTCACTGGATGGCTAAGCTAAGCGACACAAGTGGCCGACACAAACACCTGGCCCATCTAGGAGTGGCACTGCAGTGTCAGGCAGGATGGCACTTCAAAAAATAGTCCCCAAACAGCACATGATGCAAAGAAAAATTAAAGAAAAAAGAGGTGCAATATGGAATTGTCCTTGGGCCCTCCCACCCAGCCTTATGTTGAATAAACAGGACATGCACACTTTAACAAACCCATCATTTCAGCGACAGGGTCTGCCACACGACTGTGACTGAAATGACTGGTTGGTTTGGGCCCCCACCAAAAAAGAAGCAATCAATCTCTCCTTGCACAAACTGGCTCTACAGAGGCAAGATGTCCACCTCCTCCTCATCGTCCGATTCCTCACCCCTTTCACTGTGTACATCCCCCTCCTCACAGATTATTAATTCGTCCCCACTGGAATCCACCATCTCAGGTCCCTGTGTACTTTCTGGAGGCAATTGCTGGTGAATGTCACCACGGAGGAATTGATTATAATTCATTTTGATGAACATCATCTTCTCCACATTTTCTGGAAGTAACCTCGTACGCCGATTGCTGACAAGGTGAGCGGCTGCACTAAACACTCTTTCGGAGTACACACTGGAGGGGGGGCAACTTAGGTAAAATATAGCCAGTTTGTGCAAGGGCCTCCAAATTGCCTCTTTTTCCGGCCAGTATACGTACGGACTGTCTGACGTGCCTACTTGGATGCGGTCACTCATATAATCCTCCACCATTCTTTCAATGGTGACAGAATCATATGCAGTGACAGTAGACGACATGTCAGTAATCATTGGCAGGTCCTTCAGTCCGGACCAGATGTCAGCACTCGCTCCTGACTGCCCTGCATCACCGCCAGCGGGTGGGCTCGGAATTCTTAGCCTTTTCCTCGTAGCCCCTGTTGCGGGAGAATGTGAAGGAGGAGCTGTTGACGGGTCATGTTCCGCTTGCCTTGACAATTTTCTCACCAGCAGGTCTTTGAACCTCTGCAGACTTGTGTCTGCCGGAAAGAGAGATACAACGTAGGTTTTAAATCTAATATCGAGCACGGTGGCCAAAATGTAGTGCCCTGATTTCAACAGATTGACCACCCGTGAATCCTGGTTAAGCGAATTAAGGGCGCCATCCACAAGTCCCACATGCCTAGCGGAATCGCTCTGTTTTAGCTCCTCCTTCAATGTCTCCAGCTTCTTCTGCAAAAGCCTGATGAGGAGAATGACCTGACTCAGGCTGGCAGTGTCTGAACTGACTTCACGTGTGGCAAGTTCAAAGGGTTGCAGAACCTTGCACAACGTTGAAATCATTCTCCACTGCGCTTGAGTCAGGTGCATTCCCCCTCCTTTGCCTATATCGTGGCCAGATGTATAGGCTTGAATGGCCTTTTGTTGCTCCTCCATCCTCTGAAGCATATAGAGGGTTGAATTCCACCTCGTTACCACCTCTTGCGTCAGATGATGGCAGGGCAGGTTCAGGACTGTTTGCTGGTGCTCCAGTCTTCGGCACGTGGTGGTTGAATGCCGAAAGTGGCCTGCAATTCTTCGGGCCACCGACAGCATCTTTTGCACGCCCCTGTCGTTTTTTTAAATAATTCTGCACCACCAAATTCAATGTATGTGCAAAACATGGGACGTGCTGGAATTTGCCAAGATGTAATGCACGCACAATATTGGTGGCGTTGTCCGATGTCACAAATCCCCCGGAGAGTCCAATTGGGGTAAGCCATTCTGCGATGATGTTCCTCAGTTTCCGTAAGAGGTTGTCAGCTGTGTGCCTCTTACAGAAAGCGTTGATACAAAGCGTAGCCTGCCTAGGAACGAGTTGGCGTTTGCGAGATGCTGCTACTGGTGCCGCCGCTGCTGTTCTTGCTGTGGGAGGCAATACATCTACCCAGTGGGCTGTCACAGTCATATAGTTCTGAGTCTGCCCTGCTCCACTTGTCCACATGTCCGTGGTTAAGTGGACATTGGGTACAACTGCATTTTTTAGGACACTGGTGACACTTTTTCTGACTTCTGTGTACATTTTCGATATCGCCTGCCTAGAGAAATGGAACCTAGATGGAATTTGGTACCGGGGACACAGTACCTCAATCAAGTCTCTAGTTCCCTGTGAATTAACGGTGGATACCGGAAACGCGTTTCTCACCACCCAGGCTGCCAAGGCCTGAGTTATCCGCTTTGCAGCAGGATGACTGCTGTGATATTTCATCTTCCTCGCATAGGACTGTTGGACAGTCAATTGCTTACTGGAAGTAGTACAAGTGGTCTTCCGACTTGCCCTCTGGGATGACGATCGACTCCCAGCAGCAACAACAGCAGCGCCAGCAGCAGTAGGCGTTACACTCAAGGATGCATCGGAGGAATCCCAGGCAGGAGAGGACTCGTCAGACTTGACAGTGACATGGCCTGCAGGACTCTTGGCTTTCCTGTCTAAGGAGGAAATTGACACTGAGGGAGTTGGTGGTGTGGTTTGCAGGAGCTTGGTTACAAGAGGAAGGGATTTAGTGGTCAGTGGACTGCTTCCGCTGTCATCCAAAGTTTTTGAACTTGTCACTGACTTCTGATAAATGCGGTCCAGGTGACGTATAAGGGAGGATGTTCCAAGGTGGTTAACGTCCTTACCCCTACTTATTACAGCTTGACAAAGGCAACACATGGCTTGACACCAGTTGTCCGCATTTCTGTTGAAATAATTCCACACCGAAGAGGTGATTTTTTTTTGTAATTTGTCCAGGCATGTCAATGGCCATATTAGTCCCACGGACAACAGGTGTCTCCCCGGGTGCCTGACTTAAACAAACCACCTCACCATCAGAATCCTCCTGGTCAATTTCCTCCCCAGTGCCAGCAACACCCATATCCTCATCCTGGTGTACTTCAACATTGACATCTTCAATTTGACTATCAGGAACTGGACTGCGGGTGCTCCTTCCAGCACTTGCAGGGGGCGTGCAAATGGTGGAAGGCGCAACCCCTTCCCGTCCAGTGTTGGGAAGGTCAGGCATCGCAACCGACACAATTGGACTCTCCTTGGGGATTTGTGATTTAGAAGAACGCACAGTTCTTTGCTGTGCTTTTGCCATCTTAACTCTTTTAAGTTTTCTAGCAGGAGGATGAGTGCTTCCATCCTCAGGTGAAGCTGAACCACTAGCCTTGAACATAGGCCAGGGCCTCAGCCGTTCCTTGCCACTCCGTGTCGTAAATGGCACATTGACAAGTTTACGCTCCTCCTCAGACGATTTTGATTTAGATTTTTGGGTCATTTTACTGAGCTTTATTTTTGGGGATTTTACATGCTCTCTACTATGACATTGGGCATCGGCCTTGGCAGACGACGTTGATGGCATTTCATCGTCTCGGCCATGACTAGTGGCAGCAGCTTCAGCACGAGGTGGAAGTGGATCTTGATCTTTCCCTATTTTACCCTCCACATTTTTGTTCTCCATTTTTTAATGTGTGGAATTATATGCCAGTAATATATCAATAGCAATGGCCTACTACTATATATACTGCGCACAACTGAAATGCACCACAGGTATGGATGGATAGTATACTTGACGACACAGAGGTAGGTCGAGCAGTGGCCTACTGTACCGTACTGCTATATAGTACTGGTGGTCAGCAAACTGTGCAAAACTGAAATGCACCACAGGTATGGATGGATAGTATACTTGACGACACAGAGGTAGGTAGAGCAGTGGCCTACTGTACCGTACTGCTATATATTATATACTGGTGGACAGCAAACTGTGCAAAACTGAAATGCCCCACAGGTATGGATGGATAGTATACTTGACGACACAGAGGTAGGTAGAGCAGTGGCCTACTGTACCGTACTGATATATATTATATACTGGTGGACAGAAAACTGTGCAAAACTGAAATGCACCACAGGTATGGATGGATAGTATACTTGACGACACAGAGGTAGGTAGAGCAGTGGCCTACTGTACCGTACTGCTATATAGTATATACTGGTGGTCAGCAAACTGTGCAAAACTGAAATGCACCACAGGTATGGATGGATAGTATACTTGACGACACAGAGGTAGGTAGAGTAGTGGCCTACTGTACCGTACTGCTATATATTATATACTGGTGGACAGCAAACTGTGCAAAACTGAAATGCCCCACAGGTATGGATGGATAGTATACTTGACGACACAGAGGTAGGTAGAGCAGTGGCCTACTGTACCGTACTGCTTTATAGTATATACTGGTGGTCAGCAAACTGTGCAAAACTGAAATGCACCACAGGTATAGATGGATAGTATACTTGACGACACAGAGGTAGGTAGAGCAGTGGCCTACTGTACCGTACTGCTATATATTATATATACTGGTGGTCAGCAATCTGTGCAAAACTGAAATGCACCACAGGTATGGATGGATAGTATACTTGACGACACAGAGGTAGGTAGAGCAGTGGCCTTCTGTGCCGTACTGCTATATAGTATATACTGGTGGTCAGCTAACTGTGCAAAACTGAAATTCACCACAGGTATGGGTGGATAGTATACTTGATGACACAGAGGTAGGTAGAGCAGTGGCCTTCTGTACCGTACTGCTATATAGTATATACTGGTTGTCAGCAAACTGTTTAAAACTGAAATGCACCACAGGTATGGATGGATAGTATACTTGACGACACAGAGGTAGGTAGAGCAGTGGACTACTGTACCGTACTGCTATATATATATATATATATAGTTATACTGGTGGTCAGCAAAATTCTGCACTGTCCTCCTACTATATACTACAATGCAGCACAGATATGGACCGTTTTTCAGGCAGAGAACGTATAATACTAGTGGTCACTGGTCACTGGTTAGCAAAACTCTGCACTGTCCTCCTACTATATAATACTGCTGGTCCCCAGTCCCCACAATAAGCAATTAGCACACTGAGCACAGATATTTGCAGCACACTGAGCACAGTAAGATATGGAGCGTTTTTCAGGCAGAGAACGTAGATATTTGCACTTGCAGCACACTGAGCACAGATATTTGCAGCACACTGAGCACAGATATTTGCAGCACAACTTGCAGCCCACTGAACATAGAAACTGAGAGGATGCCAGCCATGTCCTCTCACGATCATCTCCAATGCACGAGTGAAAAATGGCGGTGACGCACGGCTCCTTATATAGAATACGAATCTCGCGAGAATCCAATCGCGGGATGATGACGTTCGGGCGCTCTCGGGTTAACCGAGCAAGGCGGGAGGATCTGAGTTGCTCGGACCCGTGAAAAAAAAGGTGAAGTTCGGGCGGGTTCGGATCCCGAGGATCCGAACCCGCTCATCACTAGCAATTATACGGCAATATCACAGGAATTATACACCAGTATCCCGAGAATTATACGGCAATATCACTGTAATTATATGCCAGTATCACGGGAATTATACGGCAATATCATGGGAATTATATGGCAATATCACTGGTATTATGCGCCAGTAACACTGGATATATGGCAGCGGAGGACACCACCACTGTGACTGGTCACTGGACTGATGCTGCACAAGAGAGATACTACCCCTGGTCTGATGCAAGACAACACAGCAAAACTGCAAGGGACTTATACAGCAGCCAGCAGCACTGGGGACATATAGCAGCAGAGGGCACCAACACTGTGACTGGCTGGACTGATGCAGCATAAGACACTGACTACACTGGACTGATCAGCACAAGACAGCACTAGAATCGCCACCCCACTTTCCTACCCACACAGACACTGAGGACGGAGACATGTCCTCTCACTACACTCTCCGAGAGTGGAGTGAAAATGGCCGTGACGTGCAGCTCCTTATATGGAATCCAAATCCCGCGAGAATCCGACAGCGGGATGATGACATTTTGCCTCGTTCTGGTTTCTGAGTCAGACGGGAAAACCCGAGCCTGACTCGGATCCGGGCTCGTGAGGTGAAGTCCGGTAGGGTTCAGTACTTAGTAAATGGTCCCCCTAAGCCTTGAAAAGTGATAAATTTCACTGTGATAGAGAAGTACCAGCCAATCAGCTCCTATCTGTCATTTCAAAGGCTGGGTTTGAAAAATGACAGGAGCTGGTTGGCTAGTCATTTATCACTCTTTGGGGTCTATTCATGAAGCAGTGAAAAGTGTGGAGAAGTGAGCCAGTGGAGAAGTTGCCCATGGCAACCTATCAGCATTGAAGTAACATTTTTAATTTGCATACTATATGGAGAAGCTGATTGGTTGCTATGGGCAACTTTTCCACAGGATTACTTCTCCACTCTTTTCACGGCTTCATGAATAAACCCTTTATCTGTCTCCACTTTATCTCTTGTTAAAGCTTAATACATTTGGGGGCAGATGTACTAAGCAGTGAAAAGTGTGGAGAGGTGAGCCAGTGAAGAAGTTGCCCATGGCAACCAATCCGCATTGAAGTAACGTTTATAATTTGACTTCTATAAAATTATACAGAGCAGTTGATTGGTTGCCATGGGCAACTTCTCTGCTGGCTCACTTCTCTCTTTTTACTGCTTAGTACATCTCCCCCTTAGTGTTATGATTCCCGTACTCCAGACCAGAAGAGATCTTATGACAGAGGTCTGAGTACTGGGAATATATGCTGGTTGTGGGAGCAGGAGAGCCTAGTAACCCCTGGCGCCCTAACTCCGTTGTCTCGCCCGTGTTATCAGAGATCCCTTGCGAGACTATGGTTGCTTGAGCCCATGGCAGCCGCGTTCGAAGGGCGGATTATGTCTGCCCAACCCCGATGCCCCCGCAGGTCTTAATGGGAGACAAAGGGAAATCCGAGACAGGGTGATAACAAGGGGCCCTCTGACTAAGCAACCAGGCCAGGGGTTACAAACTAACTAACTTAAACCAAAGGTATGTGCGGACTAGCCGCCAGGGAAAAGGACAACCAAAGATCCACTGATCCGTTACTCCTATCCAGCACCGCTGGATACCAGAGTGGATCTGTGGGAGCGGAATCCTCCGCAAAAGCTCCAGAACACAAATATAACAAATAATTAATAGTAAGCGGTCAAGCCGCAACACACGGCTACGCCGCGACTCACGAACACCACAGGATGTTAAAGGTGCTCGGTCAGGACTCCAGGAACAGATGACAGCTTCCGAGTACTGGACCACTGAGGACAGGAACGACCGGATAGAGCAGGACTGGAAACACTCTCTGCAACAGATACAGCAAACAGGAAGCTCAGGAACTAGCAGGAACCAAGCTCAGAACTCAAGCAGACTGAAAACCCAGAAATATCACCAGCGTCTGTGAACTGCAATCAGCCAGCATATAACAGAGAGGCCTAATTAATAATCCAGAGCAGCTGGCCTATTGCATAATTCCAACTGACAAGATGCAATTAGCAGCCAGGTGCGGCTGAACACATGGAACAAGCTGCAATTACACAGGCTAACCAGCGGCAGCAGACAAGAGCATACTAAAACGGAGCAACAGGAAATCCTGGCATGCAAGACAACTTAATTAACATAAAATAGAAATGAACCACTACCTGTGGTTCATAACAGTATCCCCTCCTTAAGGGTGAGCTCCGAGCACCCCATGACACCCACGGGGAACATAAACAGAAGTATAACATGAAATACCTAACAAAAATGCAAAACAGGAATGAGCCACAGCCGTGGCTCATAACATTACCCCCCTCTTGAGGAGGGGTCAAAAGACCCCAAAATTCAGACTATCCGGAAGAAGGGATACAAAAAAAACCTGACACATTGGTCAGACAGACACGAAAACAGAAACAAGCTGCAACCACAGCTTGTAACAGTGCCCTCCCCCTGACGGTGGCCACTGGACACAAGATAAGGAAAAAAAAAATCTTTTTTTTTTTTTTATCAAGGCAAGAGTCAAAAATTATTTCTTTTTCTTCTTCTTCTTTTTACAAAGCTCTTTAGGTCTGACCAAGGTAATTCCCCAAACATTGTCTGAACTGATGGTACCACCCAACAAGGCTGCGTTCAAATCAGAGACAGGTTTCTTACCCTTGGGAGCTGAACTTTCTGGTAAAGTACTATTATTAGAAGAAGAAGAAGTCAGAAAAGCACATCCTGCAGTCAAAACGGGCTGGGACTCTTGTGCCGAGTTTACAGTATTTGGTGGAATCTCAGCAGACAAGACGGGTGACTTAGAGGAACCTGAACCAATTTCTTTGGAACCATATCTTTTAATAATTGCATCACTGAATGCTGGGGGATCCTGAAGAATGGGATCTTCAGCTTTCATTAGGCTGGTCGCCCACTCAAAAGGCTCTCCTTTAAAAGAATAAATAAGATAGAGCACAATGTTCTCTGGAGTGATGCCCAGAAATGGTCTAGACAACATAATAATGTAATAGTGTTTGTAAAGCGCCAGAAATTGGGCTAAGTCCCCATCAAAGATTATGGATGTTGAGATATCAGAGTCAGGATCTGTTTCCTTCCCATCTGACTGACTGAAGTGCTTTGCTAGGACCTGGTCACTATTGCCCTTACTTGAGGCTGAGACTCTCTGAACCCCACCCGGGGCAGTGACTTTCTGAACCCCACCCGGGGCAGTGACTTTCTGAACCCCACACGGGGCAGTGACTTTCTGAACCCCACACGGGGCAGTGACTTTCTGAACCCCACCCGGGGCAGTGACTTTCTGAACCCCACCCGGGGCAGTGACTTTCTGAACCCCACCCGGGGCAGTGACTTTCTGAACCCCACCCGGGGCAGTGACTTTCTGAACCCCACCCGGGGCAGTGACTTTCTGAACCCCACCCGGGGCAGTGACTTTCTGAACCCCACCTGGGGCAGTGACTTTCTGAACCCCACCTGGGGCAGTGGCCTCCGGGAACCCCGCTGGGGCAGTGGCCTCCGGGAACCCCGCTGGGGCAGTGGCCTCCGGGAACCCCGCTGGGGCAGTGGCCTCCGGGAACCCCGCTGGGGTCAGCACCTCGGATTCTTTTACTGGGACCGGGCCGTTGGCCTCCCTGACTGGGATCGGGCCATCGGCCTCCCTCTCTGAGTCGATAATTATCGAAAGTTCTCCCGGGACTATGACTTCCGGGACTTTTGCTGAAGCAATAACGTTCAGATCCTCCACTAATGCTATGCTTCTTAAGTTCTTTCCTGGGGAAGCGACTTCTAGACCCTTCTTTGGGGCTGCGTCTCTCGAGACCCCACTTGGGGATATTACTTCAAAGATCCCTTCTGGGGTTTTGCTTCTCGAGTTCCCTTCAAGAACTATGGTTTTAGATACCCTTTCTGGGATTGCGCTTTTCAAATCCCTACCTGGGGTAACAGCTTCTGAGACCCCTTCTGGTATGGACACCTGAACTACAATATTTGATGTCCCTCTATAAGCTTGGGCATCGGGTACCGCACCAGCACTCTGGGCATCGGGCACCGCTCCAGCACTCTGGGCATCGGGCACCGCTCCAGCACTCTGGGCATCGGGCACCGCTCCAGCACTCTGGGCATCGGGCACCGCTCCAGCACTCTGGGCATCGGGCACCGCTCCAGCACTCTGGGCATCGGGCACCGCTCCAGCACTCTGGGCATCGGGCACCGCTCCAGCACTCTGGGCATCGGGCACCGCTCCAGCACTCTGGGCATCGGGCACCGCTCCAGCACTCTGGGCATCGGGCACCGCTCCAGGACCCTGGGCATCGGGCACCACTCCAGGACCCTGGGCATCGGGCACCACTCCAGGACCCTGGGCATCGGGCACCACTCCAGGACCCTGGGCATCGGGCACCACTCCAGGACCCTGGGCATCGGGCACCACTCCAGGACCCTGGGCATCGGGCACCACTCCAGGACCCTGGGCATCGGGCACCACTCCAGGACCCTGGGCATCGGGCACCACTCCAGGACCCTGGGCATCGGGCACCACTCCAGGACCCTGGGCATCGGGCACCACTCCAGGACCCTGGGCATTGGGCACCACTCTAGGAACCTGGGCATCGGGCACCACTCCAGGAACCTGGGCATCGGGCACCCCTCCAGGGACTTGCAACTCCGCTTCCACAGGAACCTCAAGAGAGGAGAGAAACATTCTCTTTTGATTCCTGAATCTATAATGGGGCTCCCTTGCCCAAGGACCCCAATTATAGGACAGAGAGCTTTTTTGTGTGGGTTGTGTGACAAGTACCTCTGCCACAGTAGAGACAGGAGTAGGTCTTGTATCATGACTCAACTTGGCCAGAGGGCAAGACTCGTCACCACACTTTGGCTTGCGCAACTCACAGGTCTGCAGATAATGGCCTAAACCCCCACAATATAGGCATAAGTTTAAGTTTCTGCGACGCAGACGCTCCTCTTCTGAGAGCCTGGGCCGCAAAAACTTTTAAACCTTTTCTCTTCAATTAAACCAGAGGATTCTCTTGTCACCATACTGTGAACAAGAGTCTCTTTAGAGATAGATGTACTCTCAACGACTTCTGGCAAAATGAGCAAGATTTTAGTCAGAAGGTTTTGCAGTTGCTTTAGGGATTGCTGCCAAACTTGTAGTCGCTCTGGTCTCAAAGCACTGAATACAGAGTTCAGGGCTTCGAGAGATGCCTGCAGGGCTTGCATAGTAGACATAGGAGGATTTAAGACAAGGCAAGACAAGGCAAGACAAGACAAGACTAAATTTTGCTAAAAAAATCAAGACTTTTTTTTTTTTTTTTTTTTTAAACACCGGACTGGATTCTAAACACCGGACTGGATTCTAAACACCGGACTGGATTCTGCACACTGAATTCTAGACAGGACTGGATTCTAGACTAGACACTGGACTGGGCCAAAAAAGAAAAAAAAAAGTTTATTTCTTTTTTGTGGTATGGCTGGTGATAATGTTATGATTCCCGTACTCCAGACCAGAAGAGATCTTATGACAGAGGTCTGAGTACTGGGAATATATGCTGGTTGTGGGAGCAGGAGAGCCTAGTAACCCCTGGCGCCCTAACTCCGTTGTCTCGCCCGTGTTATCAGAGATCCCTTGCGAGACTATGGTTGCTTGAGCCCATGGCAGCCGCGTTCGAAGGGCGGATTATGTCTGCCCAACCCCGATGCCCCCGCAGGTCTTAATGGGAGACAAAGGGAAATCCGAGACAGGGTGATAACAAGGGGCCCTCTGACTAAGCAACCAGGCCAGGGGTTACAAACTAACTAACTTAAACCAAAGGTATGTGCGGACTAGCCGCCAGGGAAAAGGACAACCAAAGATCCACTGATCCGTTACTCCTATCCAGCACCGCTGGATACCAGAGTGGATCTGTGGGAGCGGAATCCTCCGCAAAAGCTCCAGAACACAAATATAACAAATAATTAATAGTAAGCGGTCAAGCCGCAACACACGGCTACGCCGCGACTCACGAACACCACAGGATGTTAAAGGTGCTCGGTCAGGACTCCAGGAACAGATGACAGCTTCCGAGTACTGGACCACTGAGGACAGGAACGACCGGATAGAGCAGGACTGGAAACACTCTCTGCAACAGATACAGCAAACAGGAAGCTCAGGAACTAGCAGGAACCAAGCTCAGAACTCAAGCAGACTGAAAACCCAGAATTATCACCAGCGTCTGTGAACTGCAATCAGCCAGCATATAACAGAGAGGCCTAATTAATAATCCAGAGCAGCTGGCCTATTGCATGATTCCAACTGACAAGATGCAATTAGCAGCCAGGTGAGGCTGAACACATGGAACAAGCTGCAATTACACAGACTAACCAGCGGCAGCAGACAAGAGCATACTAAAACGGAGCAACAGGAAATCCTGGCATGCAAGACAACTTAATAAACATAAAATAGAAATGAACCACTACCTGTGGTTCATAACACTTAGGCCTTTATCTCCATACAAATGTATCACTTTTCAAGGCTTAGTACTGTACATCTGGCCCAATGTATCAGATATAATAAAATAACAAAAAGGCAAAGATGATATTGGAGTGAGGTGCCTGGTTGCCAGAGGACTACGGGAATAAGCTACTGCTACTTATTGTAAAATAATCAGAGAAGGAGGAATGTTGGATACATTAGAATAATGGGTAATGAAAGCTTTCTGAGTGTTGTATTGAAAATGTTAACTCACAAGTGTTCCCTGGGGAATTGTATAAATTTATGTCTCTTTTCAGTTGATGGTTAGTGTGGGGAACCTATTGCTTGATCAATACCCAGAATCCTTCATAGATTTAACTTAGCACTGGGTGAGCAAATGAGAAATGACCCTTACAGGGCAGTGTACTAATGATAAACGTGATCATCAGAAATAAAAAGAAGGCAGAAACCAAGTGTACAGTAGCTAATCTATCTTAAAGACATTTATCTGTAAATATATCAAGACAGTGATATCACTCAGCAATCAAAATTGATGAGGAATATGGAATGCACCTCCCTTCCCCAGCACCTACCCAACACTATCAAAAGGGCTTGAATTTACTAGATTCTGCTCTCTCGACTCTCGTCTGAACACAGGGACAGCTGCAACGGCCTCCCTCTCTGAATGACCGCACTGATTTCTCTGTCAGACTTAAGGTTGCAGTTGGATGACGTCCGCGGCCAGAACACTTTGTCCAGGTCACATGGAAAGATTGCCGATCAGCGCAGCAGGAAGCACATGTAATGGGGCAGCAGGGGGAATATGGAATGAGAGGTAATTGAGGAGGTGCCCCTTCAGGGCTGGAGCCCGGTGGCAAATGACTCCATAATCTCCAGTAGTTCAGCCCCTGGCAGAAACATATGTGATCTATGCATGTAAAGAATGATCCTAACCACCAGGCCCAATGATTATTCTCTAGACCAGTGGTTCCCTAACAGATTGGTGGACCAGAACTAAAATCAAATTATTTATGGTCAATGTGATCCTCCTCAGTGACCTAGAGCCAGGTGCTACACTGTGACATTATTATGCAGTTTGGCTGATTTTGTCACCTGTCATCCACATCTTCAGATTCGGATGGTCACAAATGAGGGCCTAAAGGAGGCAAAGATGATTCTTTTCTCTCCTCTCCTTCTCTCACCAAGTTCCCTTGCCTCCTTGTGCCATAATGAAAAAAATCAGAAGTGTCTTACAATGATCTCCAAGCAATAGTGGAGATCTTGTGATTACCTCACATGCAGTGTATCTGTTTGATGATGGCTAAGAATTATTTATGTGCCTTGAACTGTGGAAGAGAGCTGGACAGAAGTAGATAGCAGTATTTCTGTGTGATATAAACGCTTAGAGAAAATTAATAAATAGGGTTTTCGTGATTCCTTTTTTTGATTTATGTCCCATTTAAAATTGTAACCATTAAATTGACACTCCTGTTATATCGTTACATAGTTGTTGAGGGTGAAAAAAAGAAAAATGTCCATCGAGTTCAACCTATATTATAATGTTTTTATTTTTTTATATTAATTAAATGCTGTATCCTTGGATATTTTTTTCCGCTAGGAATTTAATCCATTTTTAAACTTATTGATTGAGTCCACCATTACTACCTTCTCTGGCAGAGAATTCTAAATCCTTACTGTTCTTACTGTGAAGAACCCTTTTCTCCGTTGTGTATGGAATTTTTTTTCTTATAACCTCAGGGGATGTTCTTGTGTCCTATGTAGTGTTTTTTTTTATAAACAAATCGTTTGATAAATCCTTGTATTGTCCCTTAATGTACTTAAAAATATTAATAATGTCTCCTCTTTTCCAGTGTAAACAAATCTAACCTTTTAAGTCTTTCCTCATAATCCAGTGCCTCTAACCCCTTAACCAGTTTAGTGGCTCGCCTCTGAACCTTTTCACTTTCCAAGATATCTTTCTTATAGTGCGGTGCCCAGAACTGTACACAGTACTCTAGATGTGGCCGCACCAATGATTTATACAGTGGCAAGATTACACTCTCATCCCTTGTCTCCATTCCCCGTTTTATGCATGCTAACACCTTATTAGCCTTTGTTGCTGCATTTTGACATTGCGTACTGCTACTAAGTTTATTGTCGATGAGCACACCCAGATCTTTTCAACTACTGTTATCCCTACATTTTCCCCATTTAGTTTATAGGCTGCCTGAATGTTCTTAGTCCCAAAGTGCATAACTTTACATTTGTCTGTATTGAACCTCATTCTCCATTTATCTGCCCAGGTCTCAAGTCTAGATAAGTCATTCTGTAGAGACTCAACATCCTTGTATAAATTAATTGCTCTACATAGCTTAGTATCATCTGCGAAAATTGACACTGTACTTTCCAGTCCTCTCCTAGGTTAATAATGAATATGCTAAACAACAAACGTCAGAGTACTGAACCCTGCAGTATTCCACTGAGCACTGAAGCCCATTCAGAGTACATCTCATTAATCTCCACTCACTGTTCCCTACTGAACAGCCAATTATTCACCCAAGTACAAATAATGTCACCTACCCCAAGCTCCCTTAATTTGAGAATTAGTCTCTTATGTGGAACTTTGTCAAAGGCCTTAGCGAAATCCAAAAAGATCACATCCACTGCTAGTAGCGTATTAAGTTAGTTTGACAGGATCTATCCTTCACAAAACCATTCTAATTCCTAGTAATAACCTTGGAGGTATCCAAGTACTCAAGTATGCTGTCCCTTAATATACCTTCTAGTAATTTCCCCACTATAGATATCAAACTTACTGGTCTATAGATACCGGGGTGAGTTTTAGTACCCTTTTTAAATATTGGGACTACCTCTGCTATACGCCAGTCCTTTGGTATCATTCCTTATCTAATTGACTCTCTGAAAATCAATGAAAGGGGTCTCGATATCTCTACATTAAGTTCCATAAAAGCCCTGGGGTGGAGTCCATCCGGTCCAGGAGATTTATTTATCTTAATTTTACTTTGTCTCTCCCGGACTAGTTCCTCATTTAACCGAGTACCTAGCATCGGGTCGTTATCGTAGCTTATGTTATGCTCTACTCTCATCAACCTGTCCTCATTCGTGAATACTGATGAAAATCATTTATTAAATAAATCCGCTTTTTCCCTATCATCATTAATCAAGACGTCCAACTCGCCCTTTAAAGGCCTAATATTCTCCCTTTTTAACCTTTTACCATTTATGTACTTCAAGAACTTTTTGGGGTTTGTTATACTCTTTTTTTGCGATTTGTTTTTCATTTTCTATTTTTGCTGCTCTGATTTCATTTTTGCATTTTTTGTTACATTTCTTGTAGTACTAGAATGATTCCACCATTCCGTCAGACTTAAATGCTTTGAAAGCACGCCTTTTTTTATCCATTTGTTTCTTGACCCTCTTATTAGGCCACATCGGCTTGAATTTCCTACTCCTGTTTTTGTTGACTTTGGGAATATACAAATGAGTGTACTTATTGAGCGTAGTTGTAAAAACATCCCACATTTCAGCAGTATTCTTACCATGCAATACAATTTCCCAATTGATGACCCTCATTGCTTGTTTCAGCAATATGAAATTAGCTTTCTTAAAGTTAAAAGTCTTAGTAAGACCCTTATATTGTTGTTTTTGGAAGCTGATATCGAATGTGATCATATTGTGATCACTATATCCTAGGGTGTCTCCTACTTTAGTATTTGATATTATTTCCTCATTGTTAGGTAGTACTAGGTCCAGTATAGCCCTATGCCTAGTAGGTTCCCCGATTACCTGGGACAAGTAGTGATCTTTTAGCATGTTTAAGAACCTATTACCCCTAGTTGTACTTACTGTTTCGGTTTGCTGCAAGAGCAGTAATTCGTCAGACACACTAATATCTGGTGGTTTATAGCATGTCCCTATTAAAAGTTTTTGGTATTTTTACCCCCACTCGAAATCTCAACCCACAATGACTTCACGTTATCTCCAGTCCCTCGTAAATGACTTCTTTTAAATACGGTTTTAAGAAAGGTTTAACATATAGACAAACACCCCCTCCCTTTTTATTAGTCCTATGTCTCCTGAAGAGGGTGTACCCCTCCATGTTTGCAGCCCAGTAGTGAGAATCGTCCCACCATGTCTCTGTAATGCCTATTATATCATATTGGTCATTAAGTGCAATTGTTTCTAAATCCCCCATTTTACTTGTTAGGCTTCTTGCATTTGTAATCATACACTTAAGTTTGGTAATTCCCTGATCCGTAAGTTTTGTTGTTGATAACGTTTGCTTAGGAACCTGAGTTTCCCTTAAATTACCGTCGCTGACTATTTTTCTCCTTCCACCCTCTCCACCCTCATTATACTTTATACATCCCATTTTTCTTCGCTCTCTAGTTGTCCCACTAATTCTTTATAATCCCTCCCCCCCGGCACCTAGTTTAAAATCTCCTCCAACCTTCTAACCATCCTTCTCCCCAGCACCGCTGCCCCCTCCTCATTCAGGTGCAATCCATTGCGACAAAAAAGATGGCGCCTTACTGAGAAGTCCGCCCAGTGTTCTAAGAACACAAAACCCTGTTTACTGCACTGTCCCTGAGGCACACATTTATCTCCCTAATCTCTCTCTGCCTCCCTGGACTAGCGCATGGCACAGGTAATATTTCAGAGACTATTACCTTACATGTCCTTGCCTTTAATTTTTGGCCTAGGTCCCTATAATCTTTCTTAAGGACATCCCACCTATCACTAACTTTGTCGTTGGTGCCAGCGTGCACCAAGACCGCCAGGTCGTTCCCGTCCCCTCCCAACAATCTTTCTACCCAGTCCGCAATGTGCCGTACCCGAGCACCCGGGAGACAACAGACTATACGGCGATCATGGTCTCGGTAGCAGATTGCCCTGTCTATTCTCCTGATAATAGAATCCCCTACCATCACAATCTGGCTAGGTACCTCGCTTTCTTTTGTTCCCTTTGTCCTGGAGGGACCGCTCCTCTGGTTGCTAGAGGGCACGGTATCCTCCAGTACCGTCATTTCCTCACTGCCCTACCCAGAATCTTCATCCAATCGGGCAAATTTATTGGGGTTTGGCAGATCGGAGATGTCCTGTCTCCCCCTTTTCTTCTTCTGTCTAACCGTGACCCAGCTAGCTACCTGATTATCCTTGTCCACGTCTACCGGTGGCCCCCCTTGCAACTCCTCCACCGTTCTATCTAAGCTCTGCTCGAGATTGTGAATCTCCCTCAGTCGCGTAACAGTTTGCTCTAGATCAGTTACCTGGGCTTCCAGGGCAACCGTTCGCATACACCTTGCGCAGATGTACCGGTTGCTCCAGGTGCGCATACAGCTTGCACAACATGCATTCAGTGAGATCTTCAATCACGACCACCCCCATTTTGTGTAAAAACAAACAAACAAACCTCTAACTCCCTGTACCTTTAGAAAAACAATACAGTACAATACAAATGATACAGACTATGCAATACAATACAAACAGTACAGACTATGCTACACAATATGATACTATAGCCTAGCTGTGGAGGGAAACAATTTTCAACACAGTAAAGTAATTGGTAATGCAGTGTATAAAAAATGTATCAATGGAAAACAGTCAATAAAACAGTCAATACAATAATAAATATGATACTTGTGTGCCCGGGGGGAGTCACGACCACCTGCAGCAGCACCTACTCACTGCTACTTGCTTCCCCTGGGTTGGATCTTTCCTGCAGCCCTGCTCCAGCCTCTGCCTGAGTCAGCCCCCGCCACTTTCACTCTCCCAGCATCTTGCTCTGCTGCTCACCGCCGCTTCCCACGGTCTCCCCCGCTGATGGAACCATTTTCTTTGTCTCCCTCGTGCGCGTCACTTCCGCTTCAGCCCTCAGCCTGCACAGCCACTTCCGCCCACAGCCTGGTCAGTCCGCTCATCACAGCCTGGTCATCCTGCTCATCTCACTTCCTGGTCAGCCCGCTCGTCTTACAGTAATGCAACGGTTCCACTGCAGCGACCTGGTATACTTCACTATTATCATGTGACTTATTACATTTTATAATACAACATATAGTACTTACTGTAGATCTGGAATACCCCTTCCCCCACAGATATGTCTCAGTGCTGTTATTTTACTTAAGTAATACCCCTTTCACATTCAGTAGCGGATCTTGCCACGGGCAAGCAGGACTTTTGCCCGGGGTGCCGCCTCCCGGAGGGCGCCGCACTATGGCAAGATCCGCTGCTGCTGTGCCTGCCGCTGGCCGCTGTCCCGCTGTGAAGACGCTATGGGTCTAGTTTCCCTTCATGGGCTGCCCGCTGTGAAGGGAAACTAGACGCTACGCGTCTAGTTTCCCTTCGTGGTGAGGACCTTTTCTGTAATGATGTGCGGTGCGCGTTGACGTCATCGCGCACCGCACAGCAAAGGTCCTCTCCACGAAGGGAACGAGACGCGTAGCGTCTAGTTTTCCTTCGTGTAGAGGACCTTTGCTGTGCAGTGCGCGATGACGTCATCGCGCACCGCACATCAGCTCAGCGGCGCTACTACTGTACAGGGGGCGTAACTGACCACGCCCCCTGTCTGAAGCCACGCCCCCTATGGCCGCCCGGGGTGCAATAAGACCCTGAGCTGGCCCTGTTCACATTGCACAAATAACCCGGTATTGCCAGGTCAACACGGGTCGAGGTGCAGTGTGAAAGGGGTAAGGTCTGATTTCCCGGGTTGCCTGACCCGGTATTTCAACCTGGGTTAAAAGAAGGGTTTAACATGGTTTATTACCTGGTCAGGTGAAATGTGAATGGGTTACCGTGTCGATGCAACCCGAAAACCCGTTCACACTATACAGGAGACGAGACTTGGAGATGATCTGATCTCCAGACGCCGCCTCCTCCCCCAATGTTGTCAGAATATTGCCAAGTCGGGAAGCCAGTGTGAAAGGATCCAATGTCAGGTCGCACCCAGGAAAAAACCCATTTCCAAATCCCGGATGCGATCCGGTATTGTGATCTGAAAGCGGTATAATGTGTGTCACATACCTGTTTTACATAAGTGGAAGATATGTTCACTGATGCTTACACTATCAAAAGTGTAGCACAACTTGAAGACTAAAGTCTTAAATGATTTCCGAGGAACAGGAGAGAGTTGAATATGCTTAGAAGAATGATTTGAAGGCAAGTCTCTCTTTTGTTTGCAGTGAACGGGGGCCTTATATTAATGAGATGGTTATTGAAGATTTATGTAGCAGTATTTTTTGTTTTCATGTTTATGCTGACATGTCAACTTACCTTTTATTTTAAGCATGTGTATTTAGAATACAAATATTCTGCATAGAAAGGAGAATAGACTATTATTTTTACATGTGAAATTTAACAACTGAGAGGGATCCAAATATACCTCTCTAGCAATACGGTAGTGACACATAGCATAGGCTACAGCAACTAACACCAGCTCAAGATGGTGCTTGTTATCTGGGCCAAGTTACAGAAAAACTAAGCTTTCAGAGCTTGGTAAATTGGCCCAGATGACAGTCCCTGCTGAGAATAATCAGGACTGCAGTCTGCAGTGTTATACCACACTTTTCCCCTAAAGTCCCGGGCCTGACCGAGGATTTGGAAACCAGTTCCAAACTGGAACAGACCAATTCCACTGCAGTACCAATCCAGGTTATTCCCGGATCTGCGCCGTTCACACTACACAAAGGTGTAATGCCGGCACTTGGAGATGACATCATCTTCTTGCACTGGGAAAGCGACTAGCCCCATGCTGTGAATGTGTCCCGGGTTGCCCTACCCTGGTTACCCATTTCCATTGCAGATCACCCAGGTACTTCCAATGTAAAACCCTTCGGTACTAGACCCGGGTGGAGATGTTTCTACTGATAAAAATCTTGGGTTCATGCGTGCTTATGTACAATAACACAGGATTTTCAGGTCAGTGGAAAAGGGTTATGAACTTGCTTATTGCATGAGAAATCTCTAATCTCTCCTGCAGCTTCTTCAATTGCAGAGATGATTAAGTCGGGTGTGGTACGTTAGATAGAATAGACTTAGGTTTACAGTGTCTAGGTTGACCACTATTGGTCGACAGTAAGTAGGTCAACATGGTTTCTAGGTTGCCAGGGACTCTAGGTCGACATTTACTAGATCGACATGAAAAAGGTCGACATGAGTTATTTTTAAAAAATTTGTTTTTTTCTTAGTAGAGTGACTGGGAACCCCAATTAGTGCACCGTTTCCACTCGCAGCTTTGGGCAAGGTTCCTCGCTCCACTACTGCTGCGCTCAGCACAGATTACCATTCCCAATTGTAGTCCACGTGGATCGTAAAGTATGAAAAAGTTTAAAAATGGGGAAAAAATGTGAAAAACTCATGTCGACCTTTTGTCATGTCGACCTAGAGTCCTTGTCGACCTAGAAACCATGTCGACCTACGTACTGTCAACCAATAGTGGTCGACCTAGACAGTGTCGACCTAGAGACCGGATCCCAAATAAGTCATACGAAAACTGTAGTTTCTGAATATTTTTCAGCTGAATACATACTATGCTTTTAAGGTACTTATCTGTCCAGAATAAAATAATGTTCTTAGAATTTGAAATATACACACTAACCAATTCACATATACTTCATATATATTTCTTAGTAAGGATTTAGGCTAAATCAATATTTAAACATAGAAAAAGACTCCAATTTGGCTCTTTCGTTAGACATGTGAATGTTACTGCATTTTATCTTCCAAGAGAGAGAAGAATTAGCCACAAGAAACTGATTCATCACAGCATGATAGGCTTCTGAGGGAGATATGCACAGATTACGTACAGCAGTTTATTACAAACAAGTTACTGAGAATGCATTTAAGCAAGCAAATTTTGCTTTAAGTCCCAATTTAGAGCCACTCTCCTACAGTGTCTAAGAGGGTATTTACATGACAATATAAATCTAAAAATATGAGGATTCACATTATCTAGTGCACTACTAAAGTATGTGTCACTTTATTCTCTCATATCTACATTCATCCAACTGTATTCATCCAAATGTCATGACAGCAAAATTATTTTGTCTTTGTATCTCAGCTAATTAGTCGGACTAGGCTCTTATACATGAATCACTCCCAGTCCCTGACAATTAACTAGGTCTGCAGAACACACTGTTAAAGCGAAAGAAAAAAAAGAAGCTTTGCTTGAAATAGCCTAGTAAACTCTTTGCTCCTCGCCCAGCAGGGGGCGTCTGTCTTCTGTTCTTGCACAAACCTCCGTGAGACTCAGACAGCAGAACCAGATGACTGGCTATTGCAGTGTGAGCAGGTGGATGAATGGTAACATCAGAATTCCGCTCTGAGGATCACACAGGCTTTCAGATACAGTAGCTGCTTACTTTCCTGCCTTTTATATCACAGCAGCACTGACTTGAAACAGATGGCAAGTTTGCAAGTCAGGGAATACAAGGTATGTGTGATCCAGCCAGTATCTAAATGTGGGTGTTCTTAAACTATTTCCAAGAAGAGTTTGATTCATGGAATGTACAAGTAGTAACGTAAAGGACCTAAAGAAGACATAAGAAGCTGCAATGTGAACAGAGGAAGAACTGAAAGTGAATTTACAGTAGTAGAAGACAAGCACCCGCTTACAGTACCTCTCCTGGTGCTTTCATACACAATGAGCCCAGAAAACTGCTTGTTGTTGGACTTTGAAGGCGATAACTTTGATGTGCCCAGCTCATGTTTTAACCAGACCTCAAACCACTCTGTGGAGGACTGGTTCTACCCAGGGGTCACCTATGCCATCGCCCCTATATATGGGCTCATCATCCTCATAGGTCTTATTGGCAATGTCACCCTGATCAAGATTTTCTGCACTGTCAAATCCATGAGAAATGTTCCTAATCTGTTCATCTCCAGCCTGGCACTGGGAGATCTGCTGTTGTTGGTGACTTGTGCCCCAGTGGATGCCAGCAGGTACCTGGCAGATAAGTGGCTGTTCGGCAGGGTAGGCTGCAAGCTTATTCCTTACATACAACTTACATCTGTTGGGGTATCAGTGTTCACACTGACTGCCCTCTCAGCTGACAGGTGAGTACTGTACACTAATGCCAGTCTTACTGTGACCCAAGCAACAGTTGGTACAAATGGGAATTGCTCATGATAAACATTTTTTTATATAAAAATGGGGGATTCATTTTTCCTGGTTTTTTTTTTTTTTTAATATATAAATGACAATCTATTTATTTCACAGACCTTTCAAAATGAATATATGCTAATTTACCAATTATGCATTATGTATGCATCAAAACATCTATGATTCTGTATAGTGCTCATTATTAAGAAGCACCTACTGAAAACATAATATGCATATTTTATATCTTACTTATTGCATAGTGGCATTTATTTACCCATTTCTTGCAAAATTACAAATAATTATTTTTGATAATCTTATAAGTTTAGTATTAATTATTAATTGATCACATTTCTACTATTCTGTAACAGTATCATTTGGAAAACAATGTTAAGAAACTTAATGTGAGCTAAAATATTGTATAGAAATACATCTTCCCATGTATTGAATATGTATTAAACAATCTCAATATTGCCCAGCTTGCAACAGTAGCAAATTATTATACTGTAGTAATATATTAGTCCTAAATGGCAATGAATGAGATAGTATGTTTTACTCTAAGACACAGATACTTCCTGTTTCAATAACACAAAGCATTTGCTTGATGTGTTCTTTGTATTATTCCCTAAATAAGTACATTAGTATCAGATGAATAATGCCCTTGGCATGTAACCAACCTTAGAATGAAATACCATTATATAAAATCAGATTATTTTGCTATCTTTATAGGCTGTTTCTTTACATCAACTGTTTATTAACCCATGAGATATGTACCCTGTAGTTTCATAGCAAAATACACATCTGTTGTATATGTTGCATAAAAATGAAAACTTGATACATATTCATGTTTTATTTTTATTTTTAAAAATATTTGTATTGTACATTGTTGACGTTAGAATTGTGGCTTTATCACACTGGGTCATAGGATTGGTTTTGATCAGGGACATATCAGTGTGCAGTTTGCATGTTTTCTCCATGTGTGGGTTTTCTCCAGGTGTTCCAGTTTCCTTCCGCACTCTATAAACATTCTGTTTGGTATATTTTCATCTGACCAAATTGACCCTAATGCGATTGTGTGGAAGGAATTTAGACTGTAAGCTCCAATGGCACTGGGACTGATATAGTGAAATATTCTGTGTGCAGTGCTACAGGGTATGTAGAGTAGGTGCTATATTAATAAAGAATAATAAATAAGGTTGTAGACTTTAATTAAATCTGCATATTGTTAACCCTTAGATTCTGTGCCTACTATTTATAAATGCATTGTAATATCATCTACAAAGTAGCAGATCATCCTGTAGTAATGTATTAAGTTATCATGTAGGGCTAATTATTCAATCTGATCATACTCCTAGTGTCTCCAAGGCACTGGGTTCTAGATAATGCGCTATAACAGGTTGTCATTCAGAAATTTGTGACATGGGTTTTCAGGAGATAGTTCCATTGTTTTATAATGAAAGCACTAGTCACCAAGGAAATGGGAGCATATTTAAGAGATCATCTGCAGCTGGATTTATCTGTGCGCGTGATAGTCTTCATATAACTCACAGTAATAGGATTATAGAAAGCAGAGGTGAGCTTTAATTCACTTTAGTAAAATGACACTCTGGACCATGCAATATTAGAGAAAACCTGCGGGATTAAATATGAAAAATCTTTGGCTTTCTCCAGTGTGACAGTCTGTGTAAAACATTTAAGCGATACTTTATAGAGCGTAACACACTGTACAAAAGACTGTTACACATATAAACTACTATAAACATTGAGAATACTTGTACTGTATATTACAATGAATTGCACCCGAAGGTATTCTCAAGATGAGGAACCATATTACACAACATTTTTCAATGCTTCACAGAGGCATGTTTTAAAATGACTGCAAATTATCATATGAGTTAAACATGGGACAGACTCTGATGAAAATTTGCTTAATAAGACATCCAACCTTATTGAGCAATCTATCTATCTACAGTATTTATCTATCTATCTATCTATCTATCTATCTATCTATCTATCTATCTATCTATCTATCTATCTATCTATCTATCCAGGGCCAATGCCAGGGTGTTCGGTGCTCCCATGCAAACTATAAATTTGCGCCCTCCTATACTTTACAAAGGGATGCCAAAAATGGGTGTGGTCTCACAAGAAAGGGGAATGGCAACACAATAGTACTCCCATTTCAAATTATGCCACATGGTAGCACAATCTTATTCACATTGCACTGCACGTACTAGTGCTGCTTATACACATAATGCCCCCCAGTAGTAGCGCCACTTATCCATAATGTCCCCAGTAGTAGCACTGCTTATGCATAACGCCTCCAGTAGTAGTAGTGCCGCTTATACACATAATGCCCTCAGTAGTAGTGCTGCTTACACACATAGTAGTAGCGCCACTTATGCAAAATGCCCATAGTAGTACCGCCGCTTATGCATAATGCCCCCAGTAGTAGTGCACTTATGCATGCATAATGCCCCAGTAGTAGTACTGCTTATGCATAATGTGCCCAGTAGTAGCGGCGCTTATGCATAATACTCCCAGTAGTAGTGGCAGTTATACATAATGCCCCCCAGTAGTAGCTCCACTTATGCATAATGCCCCAAGTAGTAGTCTGCTTATGCATAATGCCTCCAGTAGTAGTGCATTTATGTATAATGCCCCCAGTAGTAGCACCCCTTATGCATAATGCCCCCAGTAGTAGTGCACTTATGCATAATGCCCTAGTAGTAGTGCACTTATGCATAATACTCTCAGTAGTAGTGCGCTTATGCAGAAGTGCCACTTATACACATAATGGCTAAACACACACCTATGCATACACACACACACACACACACACACACACAGACACACACATACACTCCCTCTCACTCACACTCTTTCCATCTACTACTTACCTATCACAGTAGTCTGGCTGCCTGGATCTTTAGCAGCCTGGACCCAACCCATTTAGCTTCGCCCCTCCATCCTATGTAGCCCCACCCCTTTTTCACCATGGGCACGGACACTAAAGCTGACACTCTCAGGGGGGTAAGGCAAGCTTCAAGCTGCTGGCGCATCTGCCTGTCAAACAGTGTGACAGGTGCAGCAGCCGGCAGCAGGGGAGGCAGGCGCAGCAGCAGGGACGCAGGGCAAGGAGAGCGCCTCTCCAGCCTGGCGCATCCCTGCTCTGCTTCCCTTTGCTGATACCGGGTCTGTATCTATATATCATAAGATGTAGCATGGGTTGTATCAGTCTCTTGTTCTCTCCACAGAGAGTTCTTTCTGGGGACAACTGTAGGTGGCCAGCTGAAGGTCATATGGGGGCATCATATGATTTCAAAATATTCCTCCAGGGGACAGAAGAGGTGCCTGTTAAACTTGGATACTACAAAATCTACCCAAGATTTTTTTGCTTGAAGGACCCGCTCATTGTAGCAAGGTGTATCAAAGGTATAATTGTGGTAAATCCTCCTATAACTACCTGTTTCAGAGGATTACTGCATCACTTATGGATACAGTATATATTACTGCGGCAGAACAGTCCCCATAGATTGTTACATATCTCCCAACATGACCCTCTCCAGGAGGGACAGAATGCTCTGCTCCTGGACTTCCCTCTTAATTTATGATTGCCATCACCTGTGCTGAAACACCTTTCTAATCCACTGACATGTCCAACACAGGTGCTGACAATTATAAATTAAGAGAAAAGTCCAGAAGCAGAGCATTGTGTCCCTCCTGGAGAGGGTCATGTTGGGAGGTATGTTGTTATGTGGCTGCATCTGTCCATATGTACTTGGCTATTCTCCGCAAATATCTATTAATGGCTGCTTGCACATGTGTAGGGCCAAGAGTCATCTAGACATTGGAAGAGCTGTCATGACAAAAACAGTATCACAAGGGTTGAGGAGGTCGCACAGACGGGATCGGTATGATTTTCCAATGGCCGGGATGCCGGCCATTATTATACCAATGCCGGCATCCCAGCCACCAGGATGCCGGCAGAGTGGCGAATGCTAGTAAGCCCCTTGCAGTTATATTCTCCCCTTATGGGTGTCGTGGACACCCATAGAGGGAGAAAAGACTGTGGCGCCGGCTCCGGCATTGTACCGCTGTGCGGGATCCCGGCGTCAGCATTGTGATTGCCGGGATTCCGTGCGGCAGTATGTAAACCGCATACCGCACAGACACCTAATAAATCTTTCACAGGTATCAGTAAAATATAGTAAGAATATATTTAATGTGCATGGTAAAAAATTAAGGACTAACTCCAGTGGATACAATTGTATTTAATTCATAACTAGAAGGAGTTACTGTAGCAACAAACAACTGTTTATGTTGTGACAATATTTAGGACACACTACAAAAAGAGAGATAGAAACATAATAACAAACAACAATAACAACAGTGGTTAAGCATTTTATTATCATCTTTAATGTATACACTATTTTCACTTGCACCATATAGCTCTGGCTTTTAACAAGATATTATAAAAAGTTATATTTTGAATTTGGTAGTCACTTATCCAAAAGGTATGTGACTTACAGTAAAGTGATTATAAGATTATATTAGTCAATGAGTGCCCTAACCAGGGAATACTTTCTTTCTTTTGGGTTTCACTAGAAGAAGAGTATCACACATGCTGATGGAATTAAATACTGGTATTGATGACAGGAGGAGATAATCACAATATAATTGTGATCAATGATACACCCCTCCTCCTTGAGTAGATCTTGAGAAAACTCAAAGACCCTGGGGTATATTTACAAAGATTCGTGTTTTGGCCGTTTTGAAGGGTGTTTGAACTCGAATGGAATCGGGTGCATTTTACTGAAACTTTTTGAATCCTGATACGATCATTCACTAAGCTGCCGAGTTTTGCACAATCGTTTTTTCCGATGTCGATGTGATTCGTAATATCAGGCAGTGTTTTACGGGAGTGATGAGTAAAACATTGCCTGACAAAACACAAGGAATCCCGGCCGGATCTGTGAGATCCGTGTAGGGCTTCATTGTGTACCTTAAAAAGGTTTTTAAAGTGTTTAAGAATCTGGAAAAAATTGCGTGGGGTCCCCCCTCCTAAGCATAACCAGCCTCTGGCTCTTTGAGCCGGTCCTGGTAGCAAAAATATGGGGGGGAAATTGACAGGGGTTCCCCCATATTTGAGCAACCAGCACCGGGCTCTGCGCCTGGTCCTGGTACAAAATATACGGGGGACAAAAAGCGTAGGGGTCCCCCGTATTTTTTGAACCAGCACTGGGCTCCACTAGTCAGAGAGATAATGCCACAGCCGGGGGACACTTTTATATAGGTTCCTGCGGCCCTGGCATTAAATCACTAACTAGTCACCCCTGGCCGGGGAACCCTGGAGGAGTGGGGACCCCTTAAATCAAGCCCCCCCCCGCCAGCCACCCAAGGGCCAGGGGTGAAGCCTGAGGCTGTCCCCCCATCCATGGGCTGCGGATGGGGGGCTGATAGCCAAGTGTAAAAAAAAAGAATATTGTTTTTTGCACAAGAACTACAAGTACCTGCAAGCCTCCCCCGCAAGCTGGTACTTGGAGAACCACAAGTACCAGCATGCGGGGGTTAAACGGGCCCACTGGTACCTATAGTTCTTCTGCAAAAAAAATACCCAAATAAAAACAGGACACACACACCTTGAAAGTACAACTTTATTACATACATTCCGACACACACATACTTACCTATGTTCACATGCCAACTCGGCCCACGTCTCGACGGCGATTCCAGGGTACCTGAAAATAAAATTATACTCACCTAAATCCTGTGTGTCGTGTCCTTTTGTAATAATCCACGTACTTGGCAAAACAAAAAAACGGAAACCCGACCACGCACTGAAAGGGGTCCCATGTTTACACATGGGACCCCTTTCCCCGACTGCCAGGACCCCCCCTGACTCCTTTCAAAGAGGGTCCCTTCTGCCAATCAGGGAGCGCCACGTCGTGGCACTCTCCTGATTGGCTGTTTGCTCCTGTAGTGTCTGTCAGGCAGCACACGGCACAGATACAATGTAGCGCCTATGCGCTCCATTGTAGCCAATGGTGGGAACTTTGCGGTCAGCGGTGAGGTTACTTTCGGTCAACCGCTGACCGCAAAGTTCCCACCATTGGCTACAATGGATCACTGCCGTGTGCTGCCTGACAGACACTACAGGAGAACACAGCCAATCAGGAGGGTGCCACGACGTGGCACTCACTGTTTGGCAGGAGTCAGGGGGGTCCTGGCAGTCGGGGAAAGGGGTCCCATGTGTAAACATGGGACCCCTTTCAGTGCGTGGTCGGATTTCCATTTTATTATTTTGCCAAGTACGTGGATTATACAAAGGTCTGATTCTACACTGGATTATGTGAGTATAATTTTTTTCACAGGTACCCCGAGGATTCTACATGGAGAAGAGGACCGAGCCTCCTGGGAACATAGGTAAGTATGTGTGTATGGAGGTGTGCATGTATGTAATAAACTTATACTTTCACGGTGTGTGTGTCCTGTTTTTTTGGGGGTATTTTTTTAGTAGTAGTACTACAGGTACCAGCGGGCCCGGTTTTCCACCGCATGCTGGTACTTGTGGTTCTCCAAGTACCAGCTTGCGGGGGAGGCTTGCTGGTACTTGTAGTACTGCTACAAAAACAATATTTACATTTTTTCACAAGGCTATCAGCCCCCCATCCATCGCCCTTGGATGGGGGGGACAGCCTCGGGCTTCACCCCTGGCCCTTGGGTGGCTGGAGGGGGGGACCCCTTGATTTAAGGGGTTCCCACTCTTCCAGGGTACCCCGGCCAGGGGTGACTAGTTGGGTATGTAATGCCAGGGCCGCAGGGACCAGTATAAAAGTGTCCCCCGGCTGTGGCATTATGTACCTGGCTAGTGGAGCCCAGTGCTGGTTTCAAAAATACGGGGGACCCCTACGCTTTTTGTCCCCCGTTATTTTTGGGACCAGGCGCAGAGCCCGGTGCTGGTTGATTAAATATGGGGGAACCCCTGTCATTTTTTCCCCCATATTTTTTCAACCAGGACCGGCTCAAAGAGCCCGAGGCTGGTTATGCTTAGGAGGGGGGACCCCACGCAATTTTTTTTCAGATTTTACACTAAACAGACCCTTTCCCATAGATAACCATGCACAGATCTCACTGATCCGTGCATGGTTATCCAAACTCGACTGGAAAAAGCAGGTCTATTTTTTGCTGCTTTTTTTAACGAATCTAAAAAAAACAGACCCGCACTTGAGCACTCAGAAACTAACACCCAAATATGAATGAATAGTGAATGCCCGTATTCTATGAAATAACAGCCGCGTTTGACCGATGGTCTATTCATTCGTATTTCGGAACTTTGCAAATCAAACCATTACGAATAGTCCAAACACTGCCGAGATTGGTGCTTAGTGAATTCCCGGATTGGGACTTAGAAAAAAAAACACAAATCGGACAAACTCGGATTTTTAGTAAATACTGGCCCCTATCTTTTTTCTCCACTGGAAGGCCTCTTTCCCAATCATGGTTACTTGGAAATGTGTACTATTTCCCATATCTCAGGGACTGGGATTGATTGTTATGGGTTAGAATTTAGAAATGTGTACTATTTCCCATGTCTCAGTGACTGGGATTGATTGTTATGGGTCATATTTTAGATAACTTTCACAAATTCCCAGCTTTCTAAACAGTTTTTAGGTTCCACTTCTCATTTACTAAAGAAACCAGGCAAATTAACTAGCTCTGTGTGCAGTGGAAACCACACTGCATTTATCTACTGCATTAATCTTCATTAGGGTTGTCACCAGGTGGTCCTTTGTAATATTTATGATATGGTCTTATTAGCTTTTTTCCATGGCCACCACTTTTACAAATAACCAGAACTGGTCTGCATCCAGCTTAGACCTGACTATGAATCAGGTAACAGAAATGAAAACAATAGCATTTGGGTTCTCATCATGGATCTATTTGAGGGTCATAAGCTGCACATCTCCCATGTATTCTATTTCTATTGGATGCTGTCCTATTCCAACTGTGATGGCATCCCCACACACCTCTGAAATGTTACCATATAACATTTTAGTGGTGTATAAGTAACACTACATGATCTGCGATACTCTCCACATCTCTGTCTGCTTTTATTAAGTTTATTACTGCTGCTGCTTGTCCTTTCAGTATTGAAAAAGATGTACTGCTTTTGCAAACCATTTTTTTTTTATTATGGACACATCCTCACTATCAGTATAATAGCAGTGGCAGACTGTTGTAATTATTGTAATTATACAAAAAAGCAAGCAGCATACAGTATCTGAAAAGCAGAAAGTGGCATAGCAGTGGTAGGATTGGCGAGCATAGGTTTGGTGAATCATATTGTTGATCATGTCAACAAAGACTAGAGTTACTTGGGCTAGTGTTCTGTCACCATTGCAATTTATAGAATCCCTGCTGTACACATATTGAGCAGTTCCTGGGGTCTTCCTCTATACCAGTGACGTGTGGTGAGGTGAGGCAGGTGAGACAGAGCCTTTCCTGCCATACTAACATATAAGCCAGAGATTTCTGTATATAAAGTATATGAAAAATACAAAGAATACATTATAAATATCTTATTTGTATTATTCTAATCATTTTTATAGTAAAAACTCTGGAGTAAAAAGTCACTAGTTAATTTTCTGAACCATAGTAGTGCCTTACTTAATGTTATGTCCTATAATAGTGCCCTACCATTTTATAAACCAAAGTAGTGCCCTGGTTCACGTTATGTCACATTGTATGGCATCCAGTACACATTGGCAGGGCCGGTGCAAGGTTTCTTGACACCCTAGGCAAAACTTTAGCCTGCTCCCCCCCCTCCCCCCCTGCATGCTTACATAGTGGTACGTGGTGGATGCCGTACATGCAGGAGTCTGCAATTGTGGGGGTGGGGGCTAGCGGGCAACATGCGGGAGTCTGCAATCGCTGAAGGGGTGGTAGTCAAAAACACGCCTGAGACTGAAATCGCAAGGTGTGTGTGTGTGTGGGGGGGGGGGGGGGAGGAGGATGTGGGTCTATTCATGATGCAGTGTAAACAGTGGAGAAGTTGCCTATGGCAACCAATCAGTGTTGAGGTAACATTTATAAAGTGTATTCTATACAATTATATAAGCTGATTGGTTGCCATGGGCAACTTCTTCACTGACTTACTTCTCCACACTTTTCACTGCTTCATGAATAGACCCCACAGAAATGTGAAAAGAGAGAGGGTGATCGGGTGAGTGTTAGATACGGTGGGTGACAGAAAAGTCAGTAGGTGACAGGGAGAGGGTGACAGGAGAGAGAGCGGACGGGAAAAGGGTAACAGCAGGGAGAGGCAGTGGGAGAAGGGTAGAGAGTGAAGCTAGGGACAGGCAGTGACCAGTGAGTGGAGGAAGGTGACAAGCAGAAGGTGAAAACAGAGGGTGACATTGAGAGGGTGAGAGTCACTGGGTAACAAGCGAGAGAGGTGATGGGGAAATGGTGAACAACAGGAAGAGTGTAATAGAAGAGAGGTGACGGAGTGAGGGCAATACCCCTTTTACACCGCCAGCATATAACACGGATTATTGCACTTGAAGGTGCATAACCCGTGTTGCTGGCTGGTGTAAAAGGTTCGAGTTGGAATAATCCGGGTCGGGTGACCCGGTATTCCAACTCGGGTGGTTTGCAGGGTTGAACACGTGTTCAACTCGGCAAACTTTGCAGTGTACAGTGAATGTGCGGGCGGCGCTTGGAGATCATGTGATCTCCAAGTGCCACCCCCGCCGCGTCACTGGCAATATGCCGGGTTGGCGAGTGCAGTGGGAAAGGGAGCTGACGCAGGGCGCAGCCGGGTAGCACCCGTGTCAGGCTCCCGGCTGCGACCCGCGCTGTTGGTCTAAAAGCGGTATAAGAGTCGGTGAGTGATAGGGAGAGGGTCTCAGGAGAGAGGTGACGGGCGGGGAGAGGCAGTGGGTGATAGGCAGTGGGAAACTGCATTAATTAAAAAACAAAAACACATTAATATGCCATTCCCCCATACAAATTTTTAATATACCGTCCCCCCCTCCCCTGCACACATTAATATACCACCACCCCCTCCCCTGCATACATTAATATACCACCATACCACCCCCCTCCCCTGCACACATTAATATACCACCCCCCCCTCCCCTGCACACATTAATATACCCCCCTGCACACACTAATATACCACCCCACCTCCCCTGCACACATTAATATACCCCCCTGCACACACTAATATACCACCCTGCACACACTAATATACCACCCCCCCTCCCCTGCACACATTAATATACCACCCCCTCCCCTGCACACACTAATATACCACCCCCTCCCCTGCACACATTAATATACCCCCCTGCACACACTAATATACCACCCCCCTCCCCAGCACACACTAATATACCCCCCCTGCACACACTAATATACCACCCCCCTCCCCAGCACACACTAATATACAACCCCCCCCCTCCCCTGCACACACTAAAATTACCAGTTTCCCTCATTAGCAGCAGAATGTACCTGAGTCTGTGCTCCCCTGTATGGTATGGCTTTCTGATAGACCTGCTGGGCTGCTGCTCCTCACGTCTGAAGGCTCCTCTCCTCTCTCACAGTCACATGTGCACCAAGTGACTTCCTGTTCCTGTCCATGCAGGAAGCAAACTCAGCAGAGCGTCGGCTTCTGTATGAGCACACTGCAGCATGTGGCTGCAAAGGGAAAATAAAAGTGCCCTGGCCCTGGGGGTGGGGGGATGGGGGGGGTGGTAAGGGTGCAGGCAACATGCCTGAGCCCTCAAGTGAATATGTGAGGCGCTATCACGGAGGTGGGGGGCGACAGATTTGTAGAGACAGCATTTTCTCATCAGTGTGTTCTGCCGCCCTCCAGTGGCCGGCGCTCATAGGCAGCTGCCTAAAGCAGCCTAGTGATAGCGCCGGCCCTGCACATTGGATGTAATTCAGATGTGGGGCGGGATGTAATGGTGTGCGATTTTTTGCACACATTCGAACTCGCACCTTCTCGCACTTTGAGAAGGTGCGAGTCGGTAGCGCAACTCGCAAATGTAATGCAGTGTGAGTTTTTAGTAAAAAACTCAACCTGCATGCTAGGTCTGGCGAAAAAACAGACCTGAAACCTATTGGTTAAATTCTCACCTTGTAGTGCGAGTTGCATTACAAAGTGCAAATTTAGACAGAAGCATGCGCAGATCAGTGAGATCCATGTATGGTTCTGTGTGTAAAAGTAAAGAAACAGTTAAAAATAAAAAATTAAAATGACATGCAGGTCCCCCCCAAAAGCATAACTAGCCCCGGGCTCATAGAGCCGGTCCTTGTTTCAAAAATATGGTAAAAAAATTCTGTAGGATTTCCCATATTCAAACAACCAGCACTGGGCTCTTGGACCAGTCCTGGTTCCAAAAATATGGAGGACAAAAAAAGTAGGGGTCCCCCATTTTTATAAAACCAGCATCGGTCTCCACTAGCCAGGGAGGTAATGCTGCAGCCGGGGGACACTTTTAAATAGGTCCCTGCAGCCGCAGCATCGCACCCCCCTCCAGACACCCAAGGGCCAGGGATGAAGCCTGAGGTTGTCCCCGCCATCAGTGGGCTGTGGATGGTAGGCTGATAGCCATAAAAGTGTAAACAAAAATAATTCAATATTGTCCTTTGCTGTGGAACTACAGCTACCGGCAAGCTTCCTCCGCATGCTGGTTCTTGGAGAACCACAAGTCCCAGCATTAGGGCAATAAAGGGCCCTCTGGTACCTGTAGTTCAACAAATAAAGACACAATGAAAGTATAATTTTATTAAAACACACTTACACACACGTACACACAGGGGTGTAGCGAGGGTGGCTCTGGTGGAGCACAAGCTCCAGGCACTGGAAAAGTTAGAGGGCGCTCCGCAGAGGAGGAGCAGAGGATGCGCACACTGAGGTATGTAGGGAACAGGGCAGGCAGAGGCAACAGCAGGAGACACTGACAGCCGGCACATGCTGGAGCTCTCCCTGCCCCTCAAGCTGTTGCGGAGCAGCTATTTTTTGCCCCTCATTCAATTCTGGGACATTATTTTCATTGAGAAATTGGGAGGTTATCAGATCTGGGGAGGTGGTCAGTTTTGGGGCATTATTTTTATTGAGAAATTGGGGGATTATCAGGTCTGTGGGAGGTCACATTTGGGGCATTATTTTCATTAAAAGATTGGGGGTTGTGAGGTCAGGTCAGTTGGGGCATACATAGTGTTTTTTATTTTGTTTAATTAAAAAAGTAAATAATTGAATACAGCTACTTCCATAGTGGCTCTACTGTGGTGTAACATGTATGAGGGTTTTCTACCATGGCATAACATGTATTAGGGGATTTACCATGGTGTAATGTGTATAAGGGACTCTACTGTGGCATAATATGTATAATGAACTCTACTGTGGCGTAACGTGCATAAGCAGCTCTACTGTGTGGTGTAATATGTAAAAGCAGTTCAAGTGTGTGGCGTAACATATATAAGCAGCTCTTCTGTGGCATAATGTGTATAAGCGGCTCTACTGTGTGGTGTAACATATATAAGTGGCTCTACTGTGCCGTAACGTGTATAAGCAGCTCTACTGTGTGGTGTAATGTGAATAACGGACACTACTGTGTGGCGTAATGTGAAATAACGGACACTACTGTGCAGTGTAATGTGAATGGGTACTATTATGTGGCCACACCCCAATATTTTGGTGTGCACTGTCCATATTTTATACATGGGGGCACCCAAAGAAAACTTTCGCAATGAGCTCTACAAGGTCTAGAACTGACCCTGCCACCAATTTATATATGGTTTCTTTTCAAATGTAACATGCCATCCAATTCAGTACAGAGAAGAGGGGCGCCAAAACATAACCTTGCTCCAGGCACCATGGCACCTAGCTACACCTCTGCTCATACATACTTACTTACCTACATTCCACACCGGCATTCACGTCCACTTGTCCTGTAAAATCCACGGGGTACCTGTAAAAAAAATTAAAATTATATTCACCAAAAATCCGGCTTAGATCGGTCCTCTTCTTTCCATGTAGGCATCCACAGGGTTAACAAAAATAAACCAAAAAAACCCCGAACCACGCAACTAAAGGGGATACATGTTTACACATGGATCCCCTTTCCCTGAATGCCAGGACCCCTCGTGACTTCTGTCAGTTGGGGACTCTCCAGCCAATCAGGGAGCACCATGTCATAGCGATCTCCTGATTAACTGTGCGCTCCTGGCCTGCAAATCAAGAGGAGCGCATAGGCAGTAATGGGAAGAGAAATCCCCATTATCGCCGATGGTGGGCACCTTGCGTTCTGTGTAGACCGCAAGGTTGATTGAGGTCACCGTGAGGTTAATTGAGGTCGACCGTTACTTCTGGTCCCAGCGGTGCAAGTATGAGGGTACGGGTGGGTACGGCGTACCCTTAAGAATTTCGCCGTGGGTACGCCGTACCCACACTGACGGGCCGCCGCTTGCTACCGCTGATGTGAGGGGAGGAGAGCACAGCCTGCGCCTCTCCTGCCCCTCAGTGTCTTCGTTCAAATCAGCGCCACCCGTGTGCCAATCAGAGCTTGCGGAGCTTTGATTGGTTCACAGATCGGCGCTGAAGATTGAACTCACCCGCCGGAGACTGAGGGGAAGGAGAGGCGCGGGCTGCGCTCTCCTCCCCTCACACAAGTCAGCAGCAGCGGTGAGCAGGGGAAGGGGAGGGGGGGGGGATTCTGCTGCTTCAGGAATACCTGGCACTGTGGGGGGCAATGTATATCTGGCACTGTGGGGGGCAGTGTATATCTGGCACTGTGGGGGGCAATGTATACCTGGCACTGTGGGGGGCAATGTATACCTGGCACTGTAGGGGGCAATGTATATCTGGCACTGTGGGGGGGCAATGTATATCTGGCACTGTGGGGGGCAATGTATATCTGGCACTGTGGCGGCAATGTATATCTGGCACTGTGGGGCATTCGTGTATCTAGCACTGTGGGGCATTCGTGTATCTGGCACTGTGGGGCATTCATGTATCTGGCACTGTGGGGCATTCGTGTATCTGGCACTGTTGGGCATTCGGGTATCTGGCACTGTGGGGCAATGTGTATCTGGCACTGTAGGGCAACGTGTATCTGGCACTGTGGGGGTCATATGTGTATCTGCCCCTCCCCCATATGTGTATCACGACCACATTTCCATTGACCACGCCCCGTATGGCATTTGGCCACGCCCATTTTTTTTTTTTTTCCATTTTCTACTTGCACCACTGCTGGTTACCCACAATGCATGCTTCTTTCAATATCGCCAGCCAGAAGCTGGTCTATTTATTGGCGATTGTTTGGTAATGTTTTAAGTGCAAGTTGTAAACTCGCATCCTATTACATTGCCTGAGTTGTATGTTTGCAATGACAAAACATCTGGATGGGAGTTTTGCCATTGGGATTTTTTAGACTACAGGAAATATGCAATTTTGCATGTTTCTGCATCCCATTACATTGGTTGATTTTGCAAAATGTGCAAATTTAGCGCTAAACTTGCACATTTGTGCAAAATCGCACCACAATACATTTGGCCCATGGTTGGACTTGTTTTAGTCCATCGTACAGTACCGATTACTAGTACTTTGCGCATGCGCAGGTCCCACACTGCGCATGCGCGAACAAGTCCTGCCACAAACGAAGCAGGACGGCATCAGACAGTCAGAGATTGACATCAAAAAAGGGAGAGAAATGGACTTACAGTATGGATAGGATACATTACTGATCCACATACCGCAGTGTCTAATTATAAGGACATACAGTATTATTTTGTTTCTGCTGTATATTCAATAGTGTGGTGATACAATTGCTAGATACTACTTTAAGATTGCAACCTTTATATCATATAACATGACAGTATGTTCTTACATCACAATCAATTGATTTATGGGACAGTACATTAATGTGGGGAATACTTGCCATCAGCATACACTAAGTTAACTGTGATACAGTATATCTATTTTAGCTTAATTTACCTAATAAACATTTTGTTAATTAAACATTACCTGTACTGACCGAGACTCTTGGGGTATCATTATTCTAATATTCTATTACTCATAGGTGGTCATTCCGAGTTGGTCGCTAGCTGCATTTGTTCGGCACTTCTGCGCATGCGTATGCGGCGCAATGCGCACGCACGACGTACTATTACAATGGCCAAAGTAGTTAGTTTCACACAGGGTCTAGCGAAGCTTGTAAGTCGCACTGCTGGCCGCAGAGTGATTGACATGAAGTGGGCGTTTCTGGGTGTAAACTGACCGTTTTCAGGGAGTGTTCGAAAAAACGCAGGCATGCCAGGAAAAACGCAGGCGTTGCTGGGCGAACGCAGGGTGTGTTTGTGACGTCAAAACAGGAACTAAACAGTCTGAAGTGATCGCAAGCGCTGAGTAGGTTTAGAACTACTCATAAACTGCACAAAAAAAACTTTGCCACACTGTGCGATCATTTCGTTTGCACTTCTGCTAAGCTAAAATACACTCCCAGTGGGCGGCGGCATAGCGTTTGCATGGCTGCTAAAAACTGCTAGCGAGCGAACAACTCGGAATGACCACCATAATCTCTAGATTCATGGTTTAATACAATTTTACTTAAGTTGGGAGCAGTTGGTATTGTACTACTATCCCTATAGAGGGGTGGTCTTCTGTATGCCGGCGGTCGGGCTCCCGGCGCTCAGTATACCGGCGCCGGGAGCCCGACAGCTGGCATACCGACACTTATTTTCCCTCGTGGGGGTCCACGACCCCCATAGAGGGAGAATAAAATAGTGTGGCGCGCGTAGCGCGGCGAGCCCGCAAAGGGCTCATTTGCGCTCGCCACGCTGTCGGTAAGCCGGCGGTCGGGCTCCCGGCGCCGGGATACTGGTCGCCGGGAGCCCGACCGCCGGCCAGCCGTAGTGAACCCCTATAGAGAGCGAATTTTATGTAGAACCATCAATATAACAATCTCACTACTTGTTTCATGGTGATCCTACCATGTCTATTAAACCCAACACATCTCTAATAAAATGAAAGTGTTTATTCAAATACTTTGGGACAACTTAAGCTGATTAATACAAATTACTGTAGACCCTTATTATAAATACATAGTAACATCCAGTGCTACAGAATCTTGCAAAATTAATAATTTTATTATAAGCAATTCATTTTAACAATCTTATGGTACACACACAACAATTCAAAGTGAATGTCGTTGTTACCTAAAACAGATTATTTTACAAGAACGCACGCACTGAAACAGTGTGTTTCTTTTATCATCACATTTATTTTCTTCACATTTTTTCACATATTTGGGGGTTTCTAATATTTCACAGCAATAGGTTTTTTAAAAAAAAATCTACATTACAAGTTACACTTTATTGTGTCATATGAATTTTCACATATTTTTTAACTTCTGCTTCATTTGCCATCCAAAAGGACAATTGGAAATAGTCATCTTACCCGAAGTGAGCCTACAAGAGTACACGTTAACACTGATTGGGGTCAGAGATGATGAAACATATAAAATGACACCCAAAAAACTTGTGTCAACCTTTTTTTGTGTTGACCATTTTTTTGTCGACCCATTGTACCTTTCAACTTTTCAACTGTCTTCCTTTTCCATGTTGACCTTTTGGCCCTGTCGACCATTTGCATGTCGACCATATGGGGACGGCAGAATGACAGTCCATCTAACTACTGTAGATCTTTTATAGGACAACCAAGAGTATGTGGTGGTCCTCCTGCATTCTGCCCATTTCTATAGGATAGGATGGTCTATGTTCTATAGGATGGGAAGTAAAATGTTATGAATTGCAGGTCTACAAGGCGAGGGCATTACCAATATAACACAATTCTATGAGAACTGAATAATTTTGGCCTCATACCAATTTCAGAGACCTGCTATTCATGACATTATGCTGTGAAGGGGCGGGCCTAGTGATGAGAAGCCCCCATCACCATCAGCCATGAGCCGGACCTCTTCTCTGGATGCTGTCCCATAGGAGAGGATAAAAGTTTCAGCAAGTATGGCTAAAGCGTGTAAATTTGGAAGTGGACAAACCAGTTTTGCGATGATCCGACATATTTTTTACGTGTAAGAAAATATGCTGCCTATTTTTCTGTTTTGCACACACACTGTACTTGTGATAGGCTGAGCAATCTCACAAGTACTGTAAAGAGGAAAGAATACAAGTAGGGTTAGAGAAATAGGACTGGTGGAGTAACCTTTTTGCTAGTTAATTAGATGCTTAACTGCTCTAGTGCTCTAATAAATAGAACACATAAATATATATAGATATATATTTTTCTCTAATAATTATTCTACTAGATATTTGCATTTGATCATAGCTACTGTCGCTATAGATGAATGTACATTGATTTTAATAATATTTATATATAACTTAAAGAGGATATAACCAGAGGCCATAGTGTGGACAGGGCCACCATCAGGAAAAGTGGGGGTGGGGGGCTGCCGAGTCTGCAGTCCCGGGCCCAGCCAGAGAAGAGGACCCAACCAGCATCCGGGCCGGCTCACACTGCTTGCCTGCCTGGGCTGATCCATAAGTCTGCTGGGCTGGCTGCAGCACTTCCAGGTTTTGCAATGCATTGTGGAATGCAAACTGTAAGCTATCATCTGCTCCAGCTATGGGGGCACTTCCGGTTGCTGTAATTTGTGATCAGAGCAATGGCATAGCGTTGGTGTCTGATGTGGCTCCCACCTGCACCCCAGACCATCACTACACACAGTCTTAGGTAAGTGGAGCAGACCCCTCGCACTGCAATCTATCACCACCACCACCCTCCCGGCCCCAGGGAGGGGGATGGAGGGTAGGGGGAAGAGTGTATATCCCTGCTTATTTTGTCAGTCCCAGGCCCAACAATTTCTGATGGCAGACCTGACTGTTAAAAACTAAGAGACATAGGAGCATTGATTTCAGATGGGTTAGCAATTTGCAGTACAGTTGCTGCATTTTTTTCCAGTTACAAATTAAAAAGACTTATGTTGGCCACACACAGTGCCGTTTCACAGTACAGCCAGGTCTCTTGACACTTGGATTTATAAGTAATCTGTCGACACTCATATAAAGTTGCACAGAAGTGGACATGGGGGGTCATTCTGAGATGCTTGTAGCTGTGCTAAATTTAGCACAGCTCCGATCATTCACACTGACATGCGGGGGGACGCCCAGCACGTGGCGATGCCTTTGCACTTCAAGAGTAGCTCCCGACCAGTGCAGCTTTAGCGTGCTGGCCGGGAGCTACTCATAGCTCCCCGGCCCACAGCGGCTGCGCGTGACGTCACGCAGCCGCTGCGGGCCGCCCCCCATTCGGTCCGGCCAAACGCCACCATCCCCCCCCAATGACGGCCTCTGCCTATCAATCAGGCAGAGGTGATCATAGCGACCTGATGGAGAGAGCACTGAGCGACTGCATCAATCTGTACAACTGGCCTCCTGCGCTGGTCTCATAACCTAGAATGGCTTGTGCCCTTTCACTGGCAATAAAGGTGAGCGTTCAATTCAATTTACAGTCATGAAAGATGAATTGCTGTCTTGTTGGCTCATATTTTGATCTGCCAGGATGGAGAAAACTTAATTTACAATAATACAGAAGAATAGAAACTTAATATTCAGTCGTATAGATTTTCTATTTAGTCCTGTGATAATGTTATGAGTCAAAAGCCACACAAAAAAACCCAAAAAAACTTTTGAGTATAATTTGCTAATGATAAATAGGTATCTATAACTACACTATACACATAAAAAATGTAGTTTTATTTTAAATTTAAAGTCACAAAGATAGATTTAAAATTGAATGCAAATTATATGGATCATTTTGTATAATGTCAAATTAAAATTGTAATGCAATTTTTATAGGTTCTTTTACTTCAAAAGTTTACTACAATTATTGGAATTATAACCAGGGCTTTGATAAATGACGGTACATTATTAATTTATGTCCTACAGTAATTAGAGTTATTTTTTTTTTTTTTTACAGAAGCCCAGAGTCAAATGGGACTAAATTAACACCATTCACTAACATGCCCGGAACATTTAATTAAAGGACATATATATATATGTATTTATATATATATATATATATATATATTATGATCCTTTTTCTCTATTGTCACCATCATAAAAGCTACATATACAATACAAAATTAATATTTTCCAAATACATAGTTGTCTATATTTTTACTGATACTTTACTGTTGAAAAAAAGAAATAAAACATAAGGGTCTAAGGGGGACATGTACTAAGCAGTGATGAAGTGGAGAAGTGAGCAAGTGGAGAAGCGGCCCGTGGCAACCAATAAGCTGCTCTGTATATGTTTATAGTATGCAAATGATAAATGTTATGTCAATGCTGATTGGTTGCCATGGGCAACTTCTCCACTGACTCACTTCTCAACTTTTATCACTGCTTAGTACATGTCCCCCTTAGGGCTTAATTCAGACCTGATCACTGTTGTGCAATTTCGCATGACGGGTGAATATCCAACAACTGTGCATGAGTATGAATCACAATGCGCAGACTCAAGGACAAACTGCAAAAGAATGGTGAAAAATTTCAATCGCTAGGCGTACGCAAGTTGATTGACAGGAAGCGGACGTTTGGGGGTGGTAACTGGACGTTTTCTGGGAGTGTCAGGAAAAATGCAGGCATTCCCAAGCATTTTCTGGGAGGGTGTGTGACGTCAGCTCCGGCCCTGATCAGCCTGTTTGTATTACACTTAAGGAGTAAGTTTGTATGATTGTATACTATTTACAGTACTACCATGTATAGGAGATGCCTGCTACAATCAGTGGAGCACTGATATATAATCAATACAGTCACACTAACTGAGGGATGTAATAATGGGTATTATAAGGGCAGTGGCGTAACTAGAAATTTTTCTCCCCCAAGCCAAAAAATCCTTCGCCCCCCCCCCCCATACCCCCCATAATTGGCACTAGTAAAGGGACAAACATGCGCGCGCCGCCAAAAAGGGTGTGTGGCTTCGTTGAAATGGGCGTGGCTTCGCAACCTGCATGCCCAGACGTTAGCCACCACAGGAAAGAAAAATAATCCTGATTCATGCCCCTTACATTATTTGTCATTTTTCCTCCTTATAGTAATGCCCAGTATACATTATTCCACATACTGCAATGGCCTTAGCCATTATGCCACACACAATAATGCACATGACACAATATGCACACACTGTAATGCCCCCGACACATTATGCCACACACCGTAATGCCTGTGACACATTATGACAGGAATCGCAATGCCCGTTATACATTATGCTACACACTGCAATGCCCCTGATACATTATAGCACATACAATGTCTGTGACACAGTATGACACACACCACAATGATTCTGAGACATTATACCACATACCACAATGCCCGTGATATAGTATACAACACACCGTAATGCCTGACACATTATAACACACACCGCAATGTCCGTGATACATTATGCCACACACCGTAATGCCCATTACACATTAAGTTCTACAGTAAGGCTTCTAATTACTTTTAAATTACCTGCTCGTTGCAAGGGGTTTCATGCTCTTGGTTCCATGCACGGTGCCAGGGGTTTTCATGCTCAGGGTGTCATGCTCGTTGCCAGAGGTTTCATGCACTGGGTGTCATGCTCGTTACCAGCGGTTTCATACTCTTGGTTCCATGCATGGTGCCAGGGGTTTTCATGCTCAGGGTGTCATGCTCGTTGCCAGGGGTTTCATGCACTGGGTGTCATGCTCGTTGCCAGGGGTTTCATGCACTGGGTGTCATGCTCGTTGCCAGGGGTTTCATGCACTGGGTGTCATGCTCGTTGCTAGGGGGTAGTGCTTGTTGCTACGGCCATGCTCCCAGTGCCACATATGCCCCCAGTGCTAGATATTCCCCCACAGTGCCAGGTATATGCCCCCAGTGCCAGATATTCCCCCACAGTGCCAGGTACATGCCCCCAGTGCCACATATACCCCCATACCCCCCCCCCAGTGCCACATATGCCCCCTCAGTGCCTGCTCCCCCCAGTGCCAAATATTCCCCCAGAGTGCCACATATGCCCCCTCAGTGCCTGCTCCCCCAGTGCCAGATATTCCACCACAGTGTCAGGTATATGCCCCCAGTGCCAGATATTCCCCCACAGTGCCACATATGCCCCCTCAGTGCCTGCTCCCCCCAGTGCCAAATATTCCCCCACAGTGCCAGGTATATGCCCCCAGTGCCAGATCTTCCCCCACAGTGCCAGGTATATGCCCCCAGTGCCAGGTATATGCCCCCAGTGCCAGATCTTCCCCCACAGTGCCAGGTATATGCCCCCAGTGCCAGATCTTCCCCCACAGTGCCAGGTATATGCCCCCAGTGCCAGATCTTCCCCCACAGTGCCAGGTATATGCCCCCAGTGCCAGATCTTCCCCCACAGTGCCTGCTCCCACCCCCCCGCTCCTTTGTGTTGGAGGGACACGGAGCGCATAGCGCGCCTCTCCTGTGTCCCTCCTGGCTCTCCTGCCGGTCTAATAAAGGAAGTGCCGGTTCGTGAGCCAATCAGAGCTCACGAACGGCACTTCCTTTATTAGACAGGCTGGGGGAGAGCCAGGGAGGGACACAGGAGAGGCGCACGATGTGCGCTCCGTGTCCCTCCTTACAGCAGCGGAGGGAAGGAGACCGCAGATTGACATGCGGACGCTCGTCCGCATGTCAATATGTGCAAAGTCAGTGGCGCCCCCGCAGACCCTCGCGGGGGCAGTAGTTACGCCACTGTATAAGGGATTGGGACCTGCTAGACTGCTACAATCAGTAAGGGGGAGAGGAACTCATATAATGCAGTCAACACTAATGTGATTAGGTGTAATATTATATGGGGAATTCAATTGGGAGCGAGGTTTAGCGAGGTAAAAAACCCCTTGCTTACCTATCATACAATTTTGTATTTCCGCTGGTATGAATGCTCCCAATATCTGCAGTATTCAATTTTAAAAAGTGTTAGCAGGGTTGTCAGCACTGACAACTCTATGGTGTGTGAAAAAAAAACAAAAAAAAACATACTTGTCCAGTGATCTCCCGTGGTCTCCTGGTCTCCCCACCATCTTGCCACTGAGGAGCAGGCTGCTGGGGGTTCCAGGGGCTGCTGGGAGACTCCAGGGGTGCTGGGAGGTGCAAGAGTGCTGGAAAGTGTTGTTCTCCCAGCATCTTATTCCAGGATGATTAAACTGCAGGGGGAGGAGTCACACACCAGAGGTCACACACACACACACACACACACACACACACACACACACACACACACACACACACTCACACTCACACACACATGCAAACACTCACATGTACTGCACGCACACTACATACTTACTGCTGCTACAGAGGACCAGCTCCCGATGCTGGAATAAGAAGACCCCGCTTCGGCAGGTGAGTAATTACTGACTAATTAAGCTAATTGGAAATTTATAATTGATTAATTAATCCAAGGGGTGGTGGGGGTACCGCCAAGGTCCCAGAGCAAGTTCCAGACCTGCTCTGGTGTTGCGAGAAAAAATGATGCAGCGATTGCTATAGAAATCAATGCATCCCATTTTCTGTTCTGTAATTGAATATCAAAACCCTGTGTGCATTTTTAAATATCCTACCTGCAATTGATTTCCCCCCTATGTGTTATATGGTATGGGTGCCTGCATTATATATCAGTGCCTTCCCCCCACCAATTAACTGGTCTCCCATGCCTTATAATACGCATTATTGCACGCATTATATTATATCAGTGCCTTTAGTGGAACTCCATGACTCCATTATGTATATAAATGCCTCTCCCTTCCCCATCCTCACCAACTGTATCAGGCACTATAATTAGGTTGGGGGCACTGATATATAATCAATATAGTAACTGACTGAGGGGTGTGCTAATGGGTATTATAAACTGCTATTATAAAATGCTGTCAGTGAGTGAGGGGGGATAATAATACGTTTTTTAGGTGATGGGGCATGGTACAAGCAGTAAGACTCGGTCAAAGCGTGGCAAATTGTGTTGCCATGCTCCACTAACGTTTCATATGGACATCTACCAATGGGATTTATCAAAGCAGATGTATAAATTAGGCAAGTATTGCTGAGCAGCAATAAGAATGTCAGATCATAAGGCAATGTGTTCTTAGTGCTTGTAGAAGATGGAACTCATAATCAGCAAGCCTGTATGCCGTTGCAGTAGTGTGGAAACACTGGTAAGTGCACACAACTCATCCCAATCTCACCCAGCAGCCCTATGGGGCTTTAAACAAAAACAAGTCTGGAGCTATCATAAGTGCCTCATATGTGCATACTTGCTTGGGACAAGTCGACTCACTTCTTATTCAATTACCTCTGTATGGCGAGAACACATTGCTGACTCTACTATTTGTTTGTGAGCTAAGCTAATTACAGGAGGGAGTTTTTTGTGGTTCCGTAGATCTGCTCCATACCACCAAACTATCACTAATTGGGATATCTCCTAAGAATGACTCTGGGACTTTGTGTTTCTCTATTGAATTATTCAACAAATGTGTTTTTCACACTTTGCTGTTGAGCTGATGGATGTAAGCACACCACGCTAAAGTCTTCTCAGCAGATTTTGTAGCACTCACGACAATTTATTAGATTTTTTGATAATATACTGTTTTGCATTTCACATATTCTTACTTAGTAAGTATAAACCTTTAAAACTCATAGAATAAGAAATAATACTACAGTAGGAAAAACTTTTAGAAATGAAGAATCTTATCGTGTGCTTGGTCAAAGTAAAACAAAATGGTCACTTGCAGGGAGAGATATTTTCAGTGACAATTTTAAACACATGGGCCCTCATTCCAAGTTGTTCGCTCGCTAGCTGCTTTTAGCAGCAGTGCAAACGCTAGGCCGCCGCCTTCTGGGAGTGTATCTTAGCTTAGCAGAATAGCGAACGAAAGATTAGCAGAATTGCTACTAAATATTTTCTCGCAGTTTCTGAGTAGCTCCAGACCTACTCCTAAATTGCGATCAGCTCGGTCCGTTTAGTTCCTGGTTTGACGTCACAAACACGCCCTGCGTTCGGCCAGCTACTCCCCCGTTTCTCCAGACACTCCCGCGTTTTTCCCTGACACACCTGCGTTTTTTAGCACACTCCCGGAAAACGCTCAGTTACCACCCAGAAACGCCCCTTTCCTGTCAATCACTCACCGATCAGCAGTGCGACTGAAAAGCGCCGCAAAGACAACAGCAAAACTGCTAAGTTTTTAGTTAAATAACTAAGTGCATGCGCGCTGCGTATCATGCGCATTTAGCAACAAATCGCAGCATAGCGAAAATCGGCAACGAGCGAACAACTCGGAATGACCACCATGAAGCCTTTACAAGTAAATAGGGTCAGTGGTAAACAACAGTATGAAATTTATGATAGAAGGTATGTTTATTCAGTGTTTTGCTATAAACATTAAAAACTTAGGAGTCAGGCCACCACTAGGTATAATACCGTACAGGCAGCCAGTGGCTGCCTGAAGGAACTTCTTTTCCTCCCCTACACTCCACCTCTTCAAGGGGATGTTTTAAGCAACTGCAATGACAGTCATTGTCAGTCATATTCACCTGCAGCCTTCGCCTGCATAAGACGCCCGCCCTGCCGCCATTTCAGATCAGTCAGCTCAGCAGAAAGCAGGAAGGCAGGCCTATCTCTCTCTTCATATCAGATCCGTCTTCTGTTGGGAGAGTATGTTTTTTTTCCTGTGGGTGCCAATGTGTGTGTTTTGTTCCTGTGGGGGCCAATGTGTATTTTTGTAAAGTTATGGATATATAGTAGTTGAGCGCGTCCTCCATAAATTATCATACGAGTGCTCGTAGACCTGCCCTCATATTTTTGCATATTGGGTGTTATTCTTAGTCTTTGTTCCAGGACTGTCTTTCCCACACGTATTTGCCTGTGTGTCTCCTTTGTAAAATGGGAGAGGTGGGTGACATAGAACTAGAGATGTGTGGCGGACACTTTTCGGGTTTTGTGTTTTGGTTTTGAATCTGGATCTCCACTCATGTTTTGGATCTGGATTGGTTTTTGCCAAAACCACCCTTGCGGGTTTTGGTTTTGGATCTGGATGATTTTTGAAAAAAACATAAAAACAGCTAAAATCACAGAATTTGGGGTAATTTTGATCCTACGGTATTATTAACCTCAATTACATTCATTTCCACTAATTTCCAGTCTATTCTGAACACCTCACACCGGTGACCTCCTAATATTGTTTTTAGGCTAAAAGGTTGCACCGAGGTCGCTGGATCACTACGATAAGCAACACAAGTGGGCGGCACAAACACCTGGCTCATCTAGGAGTGGCACTACAGTGGCAGACAGTGTGGTAGTTTTAGAACTAGGCCCCAAAGAGCACATAATGCAACAACAACAAAAAAGAGTTGCGAGATGGAATTGTCCTTTGGTCCTCCCACCCACCCTTATGTTGTATAAACAGGACATGTACACTTTAACAAACCAGTCATTTCAGAGACAGGGTCTGTCACATGACTATAGCTGAAATGATTGGTTTGTTTGGGCCATTGCAAAAAAAGAAGCAATTAATCTCTCCTTGCACAAACTGGCTGTGCAGAGGCAAGTTGTCATCCTCATCCTCATCTTTCGATTCCTCACCCCTTTCAGTGTGTACATTCTCATCCTCACAGAGTATTAATTCGTCCCCACTGGAATCCACCATCACAGGTCCCTGTGTACTTTCTGGAGGCAATTGCTGGTTAAGGCTTTACTGGAGGAATTTATCATTCATTTTGATGAACATCACCTTCTCCACATTTTGTGGAAGTAACCTCCTACGCCGATTGCTGACAAGGAGGGCAACTTAAATAAAATAAAACCAGTTTATGCAGGGGAATCCAAATTGCCTCTTTTTCCTGCCAATATACATACAGACTGTCTGACATGCCTACATGGATGCTGTCACCCATATAATCCTTTACCATTCTTTCAATGGTGACATCATATGCAGTAACAGTAGACATGTCAGTAATTGTTGTCCGCTACTTCAGTTCGGACCAGATGTCAACACTTGCTCCTGACTGCCCTGCATCACCGCCAGCAGGTGGGCTCGGAAATGTTATCCTTTTCCTTGCAGCCCCAGTTGCTGAAGAAAATGAAGGAGGAGCTGTTGACGGGTCACGTTCTGCTTGAGTTGAGAATTTTCTAACCAGCAGGTCTTTGACCCTCTGCAGACTTGTGTCTGCCAGAAATAGAGATACAACGTAGGCTTTAAACCTAGGACTGAGCACGGTGGCCAGAATGTAGTGCTCTGATTTCAACAGGCTTACCACCCTTGCATCCTGGCACTGCGAATGAAGGGCTCCATCCATAAGTCCCACATACTTAGTGGAATCGCTCCGTCTTAGCTCCTCTTTAATTTCTTCAGCTGCTTCTTCAAAAGCCTGATGAGGGGAATGACCTGACTCAAGCTGGCAGTGTCTGAACTGACTTCACATGTGGCAAGTTCGAAGGGTTGGAGAACCTTGCACAAGACGGAAATCATTCTCCACTGTGCTTGAGTCAGGTGCATTCCGCCACCTGTCCCTATATCGTAGGTGGATGTATAGGCTTTAATGGCCTTTTGCTGCTCCTCCATCCTCTGAAGCATATAGTGTTGAATTCCACCTCGTTACCACCTCTTGCTTCAGGTGATTGCAGGGCAGGTTCAGGAATGTTTGCTGGCACTCCAGTCTTCGGCAAGCAGTCGCTAAATGTCGAAACTGGCCCGAAATTTTTCGAACCACCAACAGCATCTCCTGCACAGCCCTGTAATTTTTCAAAAAAATCTGTACCACCAAATTAATTGTATGTGCAAAACATGGGACAAGCTGTAATTTGCCTAAATGTAATGAACTCACAATATTGGTGGTGTTGTTAGATATCACTACTCCCCAGGAGAGTCTAAGTGGGATAAGCCATTGTGCGATGATGTCCCTCAGTTTCCGTAACAGGTTGTCAGCGGTGTGCCTCTTACAGAAACCGGTGATACACCGCATAGCCGACGTAGGAACAAGTTGGCGTTTGTGAGATGCTGCTACTGGTGCCGCTGCTGTTGTTGTTCGGCAGTACTCCTGGACTTATTTGGCTGCACCACTGGACTGGACTTATACGGCAGTGCCTCTGGACTTAAAGGGCAGTACCCCTTGACTTATACGGCTGCACCACTAGACTGGACTTATACTGCAGTAACACTGGACCTATACGGCAGCACCTACGGGCTGAACTAATAAGGCAGTACCACTGGACTGGACTTATATGGCAGTACCACTGGAATGGACTTATACAACAGTACCCCTGGACATATACAGCAGTACCCCATGACTTATACAGCAGTACCTCTGGACTTATTCGGCAGTACCCCTGGACTTATACGGCTGCACCACTGGACTGGACTTATACAGCAGTACCTCTGGACTTATACGGCAATACCCCTGGACGTATTCGGCTGCACCACTGTACTGGACTTATATGGCAGTACCCCTTGACTTATACAGCAGTATCCCTGGACTTATACGACAACACCACTGGACTGGATTTATTAGGCAGTACCACTGGACTGAACTTATACAGCAGTACCCCTGGACTTATACGGTAGTACTCCTGGACTTATATGGCTGTACTACTGGACTGGACTTATACGGCAGTACCCCTGGACTTATACGGCAGTACCCCTGGACGTATGCGGCAGTACCCCTGGACTTATATGGCTGCACCACTGGACTTATATGGCAGTTTCCCTGGACTTATACGGCAGTACCTCTGGACTTATATGGCTTCACCACTGGACTAATACAGCAGCAACCCTGGACTTATACGGCAGCACCCCTTGGCTGGACTTATACGGCAGACTTAGATGTCAGTACCCCTGGACTTATATGACTGCACCACTGTATTGGACTAATAAGGCAGTACCCCTGGACTTATACGGCAGCACCACTGGACTTATACGGCAGTACCCCAAGACTTATAAGGCAGTACCCTTGGACTTATACGGCTGCACCACTGGGCTGGACTTATACAGAAGTACCATGGGACTGGACTTATACGGCAGTACCCCTGGACTTATTCGACAGTACTCCTGGACATATTTGGCTGCACCACTGGACTGGACTTATACGGCAGTGCCCATGGACTTAAAGGGCAGTACCCCTTGACATATACGGCTGCACCACTAGACAGGACTGATACGGCAGTAACCCTGGAGTGGACAAATAAGGCAGTACCACTAGAATAAACTTATACAACAGTACCCCTGGACATATACAACAGTACCCCTATACTTATATGGCAGTACACCTGGACTTATTCTGCAGTACCCCTGGACTTATTCAGCAGTACCCATGGACTTATACGGCTGAACCACTGGACTGGACTTATACAGCAGTACCACTGGACTTATACGGCAGTACCCCTGGACTTATACGGCTGCACCACTAGACTGGACTTATACGGCAGTACCCCTGGACATATACAGCAGTACCCCAAGACTTATACGGCAGCACCCCTGGACTTATTCGGCAGTACCCCTGGACTTATATGGCTGAACCACTGGACTGGACTTATACAGCAGTACCTCTGGACTTAAACAGCTGCAACACTGGACTGGACTTATACAGCAGTACCCCTGGACTTATACGGCTGCACCACTGGACTGGACTTATCTGGAAGTACCCCATGACTTATAAGGCAGTGCCCCTGGACTTATATGGCTGCATCACTAAACTGGACTTATACAGCAGTACCACTGGACTGGACTTATACAGCAGTACCCCTGGACTTATTCGGCAGTACTCCTGGACTTATTTGGCTGCACCACTGGACTGGACTTATACGGCAGTACCCCATGACTTATAAGGCAGTACCCCTGGACTTATATGGCTGCATCACTGGACTGGACTTATATGGCAGTACCCCTGGACTTATATGGCTGCACCACAGGACTGGACTTATATGGCAGTTCCACTGGACTTGACTTATACTGCAGTACCCCTGGACTTTTTCAGCAGTACTCCTGGACTTATTTGGCTGCACCACTGGACTGGACTTATATGGCAGTGCCCCTTTACTTAAAGGGCAGTACCCCGTGACATATACGGCTGCACCACTAGACAGGACTGATACAACAGTAACCCTGGACTTATACGGCAGCATCACTGGACTGGACAAATAAGGCAGTACCACTAGAATGGACTTATAACACAGTACCCCTAGACATATACAGCAGTACCACTGGACTTATACGGCAGTACCCCTGGACTTATTCAGCAGTACCCCTGGACTTATATGACTGCACCACTGGACTGGACTTATACAGCAGTACCTCTGGACTTATACGGCAGTATTCCTGGACTTATACGGCTGCACCACTAGACTGGACTAATACGGCAGTACCCCATGATATATACAGCAGTACCCCTGGACTTATATGGCTGCACCACTGGACTGGACTTATACAGCAGTACCTCTGGACTTATACGGCAGTACCCCTGGACTTATACGGTTGCACCACTGGACTGGACTTATACAGCTACAACACTGGCCTGGACTTATACGGCAGTACCCCTGGACTTATACAGCTGCACCACTGGACTGGACTTATACGGTATTACCCCATGACTTATAAGGCAGTACCCCATGACTTATATGGCTGCACCACTAAACTGGACTTATACAGCAGTACCACTGGACTGGACTTATACAGCAGTACCCCTGGACTTATTCGGCAGTACTCCTGGACTTATTTTGCTGCACCACTGGACTGGACTTATATGGCAGTACCCCTTGACTTATATGGCTGCACCACTGGACTGGACTTATACAGCAGTACCCCATGACTTATTAAGCAGTACCCCTGGACTAATACAGCTGCACAACTGGACTGGACTTGTACAGCAGTACCACTGGACTGGACTTATACGGCAGCACCCCTGGACTTATTCGGCAGTACTCCTGGACTTAGTTGGCTGCACCACTGGACTGGACTTATACAGCAGTACCACTGGACTGGACTTATACAGCAGTACCCCCGGACTTATTCCGCAGTACTCCTGGACTTATTTGGCTGCACCACTGGACTGTACTTAAATGGCAGTGCCACTTGACTTAAAGGGCAGTACCCCTGGACTTATACAGTTGCACCACTAGACTGGACTTATACGGCAGTACTCCTGGAATTATACGGCAGCACCACTGGACTGGACTAATAAGGCAGTACCACTGGACTGGACTTATATGGCAGTACCACTGGACTAAACTCATACAACAGTATCCATGGACATATACAGCAGTACCCCAAGACTTATACAGCAGTTTCCCGGACTTATTCTGCAGTACCCCTGGACTTATCTCGCTGCACCACTGGACTGTACTTATACAGCAGTACCTCTGGACTTATACGGCAGAACCCCTGGACTTATACGGCTGCACCACTAGACTGGACTTATACGGCAGTAACCCTGGACTTATACGGCTGCACCACTGGACTGGACTTATACGGCAGTACCCCTAGACTTATAAGGCAGTACCCCTGGACTTATATGGCTGCATTAGTAGACTGGACTTATACTCAGTACCCCTGGACCTATACGGCAGCACCACTGGACTGGACTTATATGGCAGTACCACTGGACTGGACTTATATTGTAGTACCACTGGACTTGACTTTTACTGCAGTACCCCTGGACTTATTCAGCAGTACTCCTGGACTTATTTGGCTGCACCACTGGACCGGACTTATACGGCAGTGCCCTTGGACTTAAAGGGCAGTACCCCTTAACTTATACACCTGCACCACTAGACTGGACTGACATGGTAGAAACCCTGGACTTATACGGCAGCACCACTGGACTGGACTAATAAGGCAGTACCACTTGACTGGACATATATGGCAATACCACTGGAATTGACTTATACAACAGTACCCCTGGACATATACAGCAGTACCCCTGGACTTATATGGCAGTACCCCTGGACTTATTCGGCAATACCCCTGGACTTATATGGCTGCAACACTGGACTGGATTTTTACAGCAGTACCACTGGACTTATATGGCAGTACCCCTGGACGTATTCGGCTGCACCACTGGACTGGACTTATACGGCAGTATCCCTGGATTTATACAGCAGTACCACTGGACTTATACGGCTGCACCACTGGACTGGACTTATTCAGCAGTACCCCTTGACTTATACAGCAGTATCCCAGGTCTTATACGACAACACCACTGGATTGAACTTATACGGCATTACCACTGTACTGGACTTATTCGGCAGTACCCCTGGACTTATATGGAAGTACTGCTGGACTTATAGGGCTGCACCACTGGACTGGACTTATAGGCAGTACCCCTGGACTTATACGGCAGTACCCCTGGACTTATGTGGCAGTACCCCTGGACTTATACGGCTGCACCACTGGACTTATACGGCAGTTTCCCTGGACTTATACGGCAGTATCTCTGGACTTATATGGCTTCATCACTGGACTTATACGGCATTTACCCTGGACTTATACAGCTGCACCACTGGACTGGACTTATACGGCTGCACCCCTGGACTTATATGGCTGCACAACTGGATTTAGATGGCAGTTCCCCATGACTTATAATGCAGTACCCCATGACTTATACTGCTGTACCACTGGATTGGACATATACAGCAGTACCATTGGACATATATGGCAACACCACTGGACTGGACTTATATGGCAGTACCACTGGACTAGACTTAGATGGCAGCACCACTGGACTGGACTTATATGGCAGTAGCCCTGGACTTATATGGCTGCACCACTGGACTGGACTTATTCGGCAGTACCCCATGACTTATAAGGCAGTACCACTGGACTTATACGGCTGCACCACTGGACTGGACTTATATGGCAGTACCCATGGACTTACTGAATATGGCAGTACCACTGGAGTGGATTTATATGGAAGTACCACTGAACTGGACTTATACGGCAGTACCACTGGACTTGGCTTACACGGCAGTACCCCATGACTTATGCGGCAGTACTTTTGGACTTACATGGCTGCACCACTGGACTGGACTTATATGGCAGTGCCCCTGGACTTAAAGGGCAGTACCCCTGTACTTATATGGCTGCACCACTGGACTGGAATTATACAGCAGTACCCCTGGACTTACATGGCAGTACCACTGGACTGGACTTATAAGGCAGTATCACTGGACTGAAATTATATTGCAGTACCCCTGTACTTATACGGCAGTACCCCTGGACTAATACGACAGCACCACTGGACTGGACTTATACGGCAGTACCACTGGACTGGACTTGTACAGCAGTACCACTTGACTGGATTAATACGGCAGTCTTACTGGACTGGACTTATATTGCAGTACCCTTAGACTTATACGACAGCACAACTGGACTGGACTTATACGGCAATACCACTGGACTGGACTTATATGGCAGTACCCCTGGACTTATATAGCAGTACATCTGGACTTATACGGATGCACCACTGGACTTATATCGCAGTAACCCTGGACTTAAATGGCAGTACCCCTGGACTTTTACAGCTGCACCACTGCACTGGACATATACAGCAGTACCCCTTGACTTATACAGCAGCACCACTGGACTTAAGGCAGCACAGGACACCACCACTGGACTGATCCAGCACAACACAGCACCACTGGACTGGACTTATACAGCAGTACCACTGGACTTATGGCAGCACAGGACACCACCGCTGGACTGATGCAGCACAAAACAGCACCACTGCACTGGCCTGGACTTATACAGCAGCACTGGAGTTATGGCAGCACAGGACACCACCACAGTGACTGGACTGATGCCACACTAGACACCACCACTGGACTGATGCAGCACAAGACAGAACTGGAATGACACAACAGAGCAGGTCGCCACCACACGTGCCACACCATTTTCCCGCACAGACACTGAGGAGACACGTCCTCTCGCTATACTCTCCAGGACTGGAGTGAAAATTGCAGTGACGCACAGCTCCTCATATGGAATCCAATTTGGCTTAACAAAAAGATTAAGGCACTAATGAGCAAAAAAAGGCAAACATTCAAAAAATACAAATCAGACAGGAATGCGGAGTCATTCCAGCACTATAAGGATTGTAACAAAATATGCAAAAAAGAAACAAGAGCGGCTAAATGAGAAACTGAACAGCTAGTAGTAAAGGAAAACAAATCAAACTCAAAAAGTTTTTTTAAAGATATCAACAGCAAAATAATAAAGAATGAGAGTACAGGCCCTTTAAAGGACAAGCAGGAAGTCTTAATCAAAAACGATAATGACATAGTTAAAAAATTAAATGAGTTTTTCTCATCGGTATTTACAAGAGAGTACCAGATGCAGGGATTAACACACAGTCTCAACAAAGATAATGTCCCACTGCTAAGTGCTTATTTAAGTGAGGAGGTAGCCTGTGACCGATTAAAAAAATTAAGATACTGTAAGTCACCTGATCCCGACAGAATTCACCCAAAGGTTCTCATCGAGCTTCACTCTGAACTATCAAGACCAATATTTTTGATCTTCAATGACTCACTTACATCAGGCATGGTTCCCAAAGACTGGCATATAGCGGAAGTAGTTCCGATATTCAAAAAGGGAAGTAAAGCTGAACCGGGTAATTATAGACCAGTTAGTCTTACTATAGTGAGGAAAGTACTGGAAGGTATTCTAAGGGATAGTATACAGAAGTCCCTTGAAGCCAATAAGGTTATTAATAGGAACCAACATGGATTTGTGAAGAACAGATCATGTCAAACAAACTTACTAGGCTTTTATGAAACAGTTAGTGTGAACCTTGATCAGTGTAAGTAGGTGGATGTAATCTGTGTAAACTTTGCTAAAGCTTTCAACACAGTACCACACATGAGACTTATCTATAAGTTACAAGAACTAGGGTTGGGGAGCACAATATGCACTTGGGTCAGAAATTAGTTACATAATAGGAATCAGCACGTTGTGGTAAATGGAACTTTTTCAAATTGGACTAAAGTACAAAGTGGTGTGCCACAAGGGTCTGTAATTGGACCACTATTGTTCAACATTTTCATTAACGATCTAGCATTAGATCTAGACAGCATGGTGTCAAGTTTTGCAGACGATACCAAATTGTGTAAGGTTATAAATAAGAAGGGGGATGCTGAGTCTCTTCAGGATGACTTAGTTAAACTGGAAGCATGGGCAGCAAAATGGAGTATGAGCTTCAATACAGACAAGTCTAAGGTAATGCACTTTGGTAGTAGGAACAAAAATAACACCTACATACTAAATGGTGTAAAATTAGGGGATTCTGTACTGGAAAAGGATCTAGGTGTTCATATAGATAGCAAACTAAGCAGCAGTACCCAAAGTAAGATTGTGGCAAAGAAGGCTAACAAGGTATTGTTATGCATGCATAAAGCGGGGAATTGATGCAAGGGATGAGAGTGTTATACTCCAATTATAAAAATCACTAGTGAGGCCACATCTTGAATACTGTGCACAATTTTGGGCACCGTACTACAAAAAGGATATATTGGAACTAGAAAAGGTTCAGAGGTGGGCGACCAAACTAATAAAGGGGATGGAGACACTGGAGTATGAGGAAATGCTTGCAAGTCTAGGCATGTTTACACTGGAAAAGAGGAGGCTAAGAGGGGACATTATCAACATTTACAAATATATAAGGTGACAATACACAGAGCTTGCAAATCTGTTTTTGGTAAAATCAACACAGAGGACATGTGGACATCCACTTAGGTTAGAGGAGAGGAGATTTTGCACACAGAGGTGTAAAGGTTTCTTTACAGTAAGGACAATGCGTGTTTGGAATTCCCTGCCTGAGAGAGTAGTAACGGCCGACTTGGTCAACACTTTTAAGAATGGGATAGATAAATTCCTAATGGATAAGGATATACAGGTCATAGTTATAAAAAAAAAAGAGGAATAAACACAGCGGCCGACATTAGCAATAAACAAAATTAGTCCTAAAAATAATACAGCATAGGAGACCACAAATAGGTTGAACTCGATGGACAAATTGTCTTTTTTCAACCTCAGAAACTATGTTACTATGTTACTGTGCACTCTCCAAGTCCGGAGTGAATATGGTGCCGATTACCGGGACTATACACTATATAGAATCCAAAACCCACGAGATCTGACAACGGGATGATGACATTTTGCCTCGTTTTCGGATTTGAGTCAGGCCTGAAAAACTGAGCCTGGATCGGATCCGGGCTCTGATTTCCAAGTTTGGGCAGATTCGGTTCTCAGAGAACCGAACTCACTCATCCCTAGTTTTAGCAGACGTAGATTGAAGGTTTGCTGAAAAATGTAACAAGTGTGTATGCATGGAGTAGATGTAGAATCTGTAACCAAGTCTGCAGTAGGATTGTATACACAGTTTAAACTGGACTCTGATCTCCTGAGGATTGGACAAGTGTCTACCCAACTTAAAAGAAACGTGCACATTTTTGGATTTTATTCACAGTTGAAACGTCACATGGTCAATTACATTAGAAGGGAGATAAATCCTACTGTACTGTAGACACAAATATATTTTCCACAGAATAGGTTTTACTTTAAATCTCAAAAAGTAGATATGTCAGTGAGCCTATGTGTTAAACATCCAATAGTAATAAAAGTACTAAAGGGGCTGAATCAGAGGTGGATGCTATAATCGCATCTTTTGAACACAGCACCTGGCCGAAAATATGCAAAATGTCGTAGAAGGCATCCGGTGTTTACATGTTGCAAAGTGCCTGGATACAGGCTGTTCACTGGTTCCTGTTTCCAAAGCACTACGAATGGCTGACCTGTCATGTGTTCTTTAAATTCCCTTTCAGTTTTCCCGATGTAGCAAAGGCCACAAGGGCACAAGATCTGATAAACTATGTGGGTGGAGTTGCATGTTAGTAAATATCTGATCATAATTTTTTTGCCCGTATGGGGATGATGGAAAGAATCACCTGTCAGTTAAAACTGAGATGTTACGCAGGTACATCTGACACAACTGACTTTTTTGAGGGAACCCAAGAAATTCATTTGAGAAGTCTGGTTGCATCTAGACCTAATTTTAGAAATGTCAGTTTTCACCAATTAAATCTTTAAGATTTCTGCCACGTGAATAAGAAGGCATCAAACTTGATCTTGACGCCTGAAGTTGCTTGTCAGTTTCAATAATAGGCCAATGTTTCTTCTCTGCCTGTGCAATCACCTCAGTTTGCTGGTTAAATTTGTTAACCTATGGGAACCGCGATAAATGATCCCCTGTTTGTGTTTTTTTTCTGCAACAAAACCTCCCTGTCTAGCAGCATCACTTTAGCTTTAGCAGCCTGGAGTAATTCCTTAGAGTAACCCCGAACAAAAAGTTTGATAATTAGACAGTCTATTTGTCTAGCAGCAGTGGCTGCGTCACTGTTAACCCTCCTTATGCAAATCATCTGTGCATAAGGTAAGCCCCGTTTGAGGGAAGGCGGATGACAACTCCGAGCATGGAGTAGTTGATTACAATCTGTCGGTTTAGAAAAGATTTAAGTAATTAATGTCCCTTCACCATAATTGATTTTAACATCCAGTAAATTAATTTCCGTTTGGCTTAATGTGAAGGTGAATTTGATGGGTCCCATACCCATGTTGTATTGTTTAATAAGTGACGTGAACACATTAGCATCACCCTTCCACAGAACAAATAAGTCATCTATGTACCGATTGAATAAAATTGCATGAAGTCTAAAATTGTTATTGCTATAGAATGCTTCTTCCTCTATTGCAAACATAACTATGTTAGTGTATGTTGGTGCTACCGTCGACCCCATTGCACAGCCATGGGTTTGCAGGTAAAATTGTTTGTCATAGAGGAAGAAATTGTTGGTAAGAATCAATACCAATAGCATAATTATGACCTCAATTTTACTCGTTTCAAATGCATTTTTATTGATCATTGAGCATATAAATATATATATATATATATATATATATATATATATAGGTGTGGTATGGCTGACCGGCGGTCAAGAGACTGGTGGTCAGCATACTGACGCCGGGATCCTGGCAGCCCAGCTACCTGTACAAAGTGATTGTAGGGTTGGCTAGAGGGTCCGGTCACTATCAGGACTGGCTCAGTGATGTTAGGGACATCATGTCACAGCCTGCTTTCACCAGAGATCGGACCCCAAGATCTCGTGCACCCAGCAGGGACAGGGTAGTTCCTCCAATCAGCCGACAGATTGTCCAGAGGAGGAGCCGGAGGTGGGGAGGAGTGCATCCCCTATCCTCTCTTCTTGCCTCTTGCCGAAAGCCTCCTCCCTCATTGTTAATGCCCGTGGCCGGCCGGCGTACTGTAATGAGTCAGAGTGACTTATTATTGGTACTGTGGTAATGCCATTGCCATCGGCATCGGGCCCCTCAATTGTGGTGGGCATCAGTGCAAATCACCGGCTGCACTGCTAGTAGTTCCATCTCTGCATTGCACTGAAATGGAATGTTTACACAGTAGTTTGACTATTAGGGTATATTTACTAAAGTGCAGGTTTTCAAAAGTGTAGATTCTAGCTACTATCTTCTAGAAGGTGCTAGCAAAATCTTCTGTAGCATCTGATTGGAATGTATGGGCAACATCTCCACTTCTGAAAACCTGCACTTTAGTAACTATACCCCTTAAGCTGAGTACACATGGAAAGACCGAAAGATTGAAAGACCGAAAGATAAAATCTTTCACTTTCAGCTCCCTGCTCCTGACTCCACGATCTAGAGTATACACATGGAAAGATCTAGCCAAATCTTTCAGCTTTGGCTAGATGGTTTTTGGCTCCAAATTTAAATATTTTCCAAGTGGCTTGATGACATCATCTAGCCAAAATCTTTCATCATTCATACACACTTTGTAGACAGTGAATGATCATGAACGATCTAGCCAAAATTTACCTTGCAGCACAGTCTATCAACGATTTTGTTGATTACCCGCGGGGGCGCACCTAGTGTACAATCTAGCCTGTACACACAGAACGATGCATTTGCACTTCTGCAGGGGGGGGGGGGCTGGACTGACATGTGGGGCGGACTAGCCCTGTGCTGGGCGTCCCCCCGCATGTCAGGGAGGATGATCGTAACTGTGCTAAATTTAGCACAGCTGCGATCAACTCGGAATGATCCCCTATATATTAAACACTAATCAGGCATCTTATCTTGACTCATGAAGTTGCAGTATACATGTCAATCCAGTAGTTGGCGCACCAAGACAAATACTTAATTTCATAGAGTTGCTGGTCATGGTACTTTTAGTGTTACTGTAGCTTAAGTAGCAGATTTGGGATCTACACTATATTTGTTTAAATAACGTGAACGGTAAGATTGATTGCCCTTGCTTGAATTGAATTTTGTAGTTTATATAAAAAAAATAGGAAACTGTCGATTTGCTTACTAGTGTACTGTCACAGGGGATTCAGTATGATTGACCAACATATGGGATGCCAGCAGTGACATTATCGACACCAGTATCCCAAAATATGAAATCCCGACTGGAGCAAGTTAAGTATGTTCCCCCCTCTCCCCTAACACTCCCTTAATGCAGCCTAACCCAACCCTCCCCCTTAGTGCCTAACCCTAACCTTCCCCCAGTGGTGCCTAAATGTAACCCCCCCTTCCCCACAGCCTAATCTCAACCCTCCCCACTTTGTGCCTACACCTAACCCCTCAGTGGTGCCAAACACCAACCCCCCTCCCAGGGTGGTGCCTAAACCTAACCCCCCCCCCCTTATCCCTAACCCACCTGCTATACTTACGTTCGCGATGCCGGCTGTCAGGATTCTGGCGTCAGTCTCATGACTCTGTCGGGAGGCTGCTCAGTATTTTGACGGGTGTCAGGATACTGGTATTGGTATTCCAACTGCCGGTATACCAATAGCCGGCATCTTAAACACATCCCGTCATAGGGACAAAGGCTCAGGCTGCAGGCATAGATCTCAGGACCAGCTGCTTCTCCCATGGGCAGCTTTACATGGCTTGCTAATTAGTTAATAGCCCCAATCATATTTTTTTTGTTAATTCCTGAAGGAAAAACTGCAAATATTGTTTACAAAGACATGTTTTGCTCAATGTCTACAATATCAAATTTACATCACAAAATTAGATGCCACAATATTACATACCGTCTTTGTAAAATGAGTACCTCTGAGCAATAACAGACATCCACGCGAGTGAAGCCGTGAGCAAACACTATTAAATAGATAAATGTAGAATACAGTATAAGAGGGGATGTAATGTCTACACCATCCTATGAAAAGGAATGTGAAAAAGACTTTGAAGTCATAGTTCAGATGATATGGAGGTAGTTAAACCGTGAGAAGAGTTAATACGTAAATTACCTGGTTGAATAGAAAGATAGAAAGCTAGTATGAAGAGGTATGTCAAGTTACCATTTCATATGTTACTGGTGAACACTCACGCCAAGTGCTGTACCTTATACAGTTCTGGAGACTTTGAGGGGAATTCAATTGATCATTCAGGGATATTAACATAGTACTCGAAGGCAGCCCATAGGCAGCACTTAATGCGGATTCCTTTTCATGTCTGAACAGACCTGAAAAGATATCCCTAAAAAATAGCGTGTTTTTGGGTGCCACGCCAGTGTGAACATATAGGTCCAGGAACACATAATGGATTCTATGTGTTAATGACTAAAAACAGAGTAATTTAATGGACAAGAAAAATGGATAATAATTGAATAGCCCCCAACGTTAAAGCTTGAGGCTACCTCCCTTTTTCACTTCTGTTAAATTCACTGGGCTAATTGAATTCCCCCTTATGTACAAAAATATATTTAGAAGATTGAAACAGTTCAGATAAAAATATTTTATTCACCTTTGAGAGCCCTTCGTAGAGAAAAAAAGTGAGATGTCCTGATGCATTAAAAGAGATGCATCAGGACACCACAGAGATTAATGACAAAACTATTGGCCAACCCATTTAATAAATGCTATGCAACCAATCTGACTGAGATGTCCTAACTGTAACTGTGGATTGTTCAGATGGTGCATAAAGCCAGTACAAGGATTTGCAGTCCTGTGCATATCTCGACCTAAAGTGCTCTCTGCATACAATGTTGGCAGCTAATTTTGTTAAACCTATGCTCAGCATTACATATGACGAACAAAGAATGAGTTGTGGAGAAGGCAAACAATAAAATGGCAATATATGAATACATCAGTATAGAATACATACATTAATGGTATTCTGCAGTAGGAGAAAGATCCATGTGTTTGAAGGAAAATTCAAATTTTTTCCCTTGAACTCGTAACCTTCCAGCTGCTTAATAGTAATAACAAGTTGGCTTTATTGTTTGTTATTTACTTGTATTCCTCACATTCAGCAGCTATTCATACCAAGTACATAAATGCTCTATAATTCTGGGATGTGGCACTTTTTGAGAACTTCCTTTTCCCCTGGCATGGATATCATTTTATGCAGTAGTCTCCAACCTTAATTGGGCTGTGAGCTACTTTTGGAAAGTAAAAACCTCTGGAAGAGCTACCCCCCCCAATGGGCGCGCTGAACGCGCGCGTTCCTGTGAAAGTGGGTGTGGCCTCGTAAAAGTTGGTGTGGCCTTGCAACTACAAGTAGTGCCCCCCGCATAGTGCCAGATACACATAATGTCCACCAGCATAGTGCCAGATACACGTAATGTCCACCTACATAGTGCCAGATACATGTAATGTACACCAGCATAGGGCCAGATACACAAAATGTTCACCAGCATAGTGCAAGATACACAGGTAGTGTCCACCAGCATAGTGCCAGATACACAAGTAATGTCCCCAGCATAGTGCCAAATACACAAGTAATGTCCACCCAGCAGTGCCAGATTCATGTAATGTCCACCAGCATATTGCTGCCAGATACACATAATGTCCACCAGCATAGTGCCAGATACACAAGTAATGTCCACCAGCATAGTGCCAGATACACAAGTAATGTCCCTCAGCAGTGCCAGATACACAAGTAATGCCCATAGACTGACATGTGATGGCTGATTGGGTAGAAGGAAATGTTACTGTGCCGACCTACTGTAGCTCAAAAGAATGTTGCAAATCCTCTTTTACTAACTACATCATGGGGGTCATTCCGACCCGTTCGCACGCAGCGGTTTGTCACTGCGGTGCGAACGGGTCCAGAATGCGCATGCGCGGTGGCCGCAGTGTGCGTGCGCGACGTTGCCCAGCAACAGGGATTGCCGGGTTACGTCGCGTACTACGAAGGAAGCGGTCGCAGAGCCGACCACAAAGAAGATTGACAGAAAGAATGCAGACCTGGGTGGATCCGGACCGTTGGCGGCCGTTTTCGAGGCGTGGAGCAGAAAACGCAGGTGTGTCCAGCAGAACAGAGGGCGGATGTCTGATGTCAAAGCCGGCCCCAGCATCGCAGAGATCGTCGCACAGGGTAAGTAGGTATAGGGCTAGTCTACATTTGCTTGAAATTGTTTTAGCTTAGCAGGGCTGCACAAGCGATCGCAGCCCTGCTAAGCTAAAATACACTCCCCCATAGGTGTGTACCAGTAGATCGCAGCAGCAAAAAGTTGCTGGCTGCGGTCAACTCAGAATGACCACCTATGTGTTTTGACTTTGGTTCCCATGGTATCCCAGAATCATAAATTATTAATAGCATCCTGAAGACAAAAGAAACAAGGGAGAATATTAACTACAAACACCCTGTCACAGTTTAATTTAAAGCAGTTGATTTTTTTTAGTGGGATTCTTCATGAAATTGTTACTTTAACTGGTCATATAACCATCCCCTCTTCATTCTACTTAACATTTTGTCTAATTTTTGAAGATACTATACTTGGCTACTATCTATATTGAACATCTTTACTTAGTTCTAATATTTTAATTTCTGTATCCCATTTTCGTATTTCATTTAACATTGCTGCAACTGTTAAAGTTTTCCTGTTTGAATTTGCTACTTAATGGTAGTGATGTGCACCGGAAATTTTTTGCGTTTTGTGTTTTGGTTTTGGGTTCGGCTCCGCGGCCGTGTTTTGGATTCGGACGCGTTTTGGCAAAACCTCACCGAAAATTTTTTGTCGGATTCGGGTGTGTTTTGGATTCGGGTGTTTTTTTCAAAAAACCCTAAAAAACAGCTTAAATCATAGAATTTGGGGGTCATTTTGATCCCATAGTATTATTAACCTCAATAACCATAATTTCCACTCATTTCCAGTCTATTCTGAACACCTCACACCTCACAATATTATTTTTAGTCCTAAAATTTGCACCGAGGTCGCTGGATGGCTAAGCTAAGCGACACAAGTGGCCGACACAAACACCTGGCCCATCTAGGAGTGGCACTGCAGTGTCAGGCAGGATGGCCCTTCAAAAAAATTGTCCCGAAACAGCACATGATGCAAAGAAAAAAAGAGGAGCACCAAGGTGGCTGTGTGACTAAGCTAAGCGACACAAGTGGCCGACACAAACACCTGGCCAATCTAGGAGTGGCACTGCAGTGTCAGGCAGGATTGCCCTTCCAAAAAATTGTCCCCAAACAGCACATGATGCAAAGAAAAAAAGAGGCGCACCAAGGTGGCTGTGTGACTAAGCTAAGCGACACAAGTGGCCGACACAAACACCTGGCCCATCTAGGAGTGGCACTGCAGTGTCAATCAAGACAGGATGGCACTTCCAAAAAATTGTCCCCAAACAGCACGATGCAAAGAAAAAAAGAGGCGCACCAAGGTGGCTGTGTGATTAAGCTAAGCGACACAAGTGGCCGACACAAACACCTGGCCCATCTAGGAGTGGCACTGCAGTGTCAATCAAGACAGGATGGCACTTCCAAAAAATTGTCCCCAAACAGCACATGATGCAAAGAAAAAAAGAGGCGCACCAAGGTGGCTGTGTGACTAAGCTAAGCAACACAAGTGGCCGACACAAACACCTGGCCCATCTAGGAGTGGCACTGCAGTGTCAGGCAGGATGGCCCTTCCAAAAAATTGTCCCCAAACAGCACATGATGCAAAGAAAAAAAGAGGCGCACCAAGGTGGCTGTGTGACTAAGCTAAGCGACACAAGTGGCCGACACAAACACCTGGCCCATCTAGGAGTGGCACTGCAGTGTCAATCAAGACAGGATGGCACTTCCAAAAAATTGTCCCCAAACAGCACATGATGCAAAGAAAAAAAGAGGCGCACCAAGGTGGCTGTGTGACTAAGCTAAGCGACACAAGTGGCCGACACAAACACCTGGCCCATCTAGGAGTGGCACTGCAGTTTCAGGCAGGATGGCCCTTCAAAAAAATTGTCCCCAAACAGCACATGATGCAAAGAAAAATGAAAGAAAAAAGAGGTGCAAGATGGAGTTGTCCTTTGGCCCTCCCACCCACCCTTATGTTGTATAAACAGGACATGCATACTTTAACGAACCCATCATTTTAGCGACAGGGTCTGCCACACGACTGTGACTGAAATGACTGGTTGGTGTGTGCCCCCACCAAAAAAGAAGCAATCAATCTCTCCTTGCACAAACTGGCTCTACAGAGGCAAGATGTCCACCTCATCATCATCCTCCGATTCCTCACCCCTTTCACTGTGTACATTCCCCTCCTCACAGATTATTAATTCGTCCCCACTGGAATCCACCATCTCAGGTGTACTTTCTGGAGGCAATTGCTGCTGGTGAGTGTCTCCACGGAGGAATTGATTATAATTCATTTTGATGAACATCATCTTCTCCACATTTTCTGGAAGTAACCTCGTACGCCGATTGCTGACAAGGTGAGCAGCTGCACTAAACACTCTTTCGGAGTACACACTGGAGGGAGGGCAACTTAGGTAGAATAAAGCCAGTTTGTGCAAGGGCCTCCAAATTGCCTCTTTTTCCTGCCAGTATACGTACGGACTGTCTGACGTGCCTACTTGGATGCGGTCACTCATATAATCCTCCACCATTCTTTCCATGGTGAGAGAATCATATGCAGTGACAGTAGACGACATGTCAGTAATCATTGGCAGGTCCTTCAGTCCGGACCAGATGTCAGCACTCGCTCCAGACTGCCCTGCATCACCGCCAGCGGGTGGGCTAGGAATTCTTAGCCTTTTCCTCGCACCCCCAGTTGCGGGAGAATGTGAAGGAGGAGATGTTGACGGGTCACGTTCCTCTTGACTTGACAATTTTCTCACCAGCAGGTCTTTGAACCTCTGCAGACTTGTGTCTGCTGGAAAGAGAGATACAACGTAGGTTTTAAATCTAGGATCGAGCACGGTGGCCAAAATGTAGTGCTCTGATTTCAACAGATTGACCACCCGTGAATCCTGGTTAAGCGAATTAAGGGCTCCATCCACAAGTCCCACATGCCTAGCGGAATCGCTCTGTTTTAGCTCCTCCTTCAATGTCTCCAGCTTCTTCTGCAAAAGCCTGATGAGGGGAATGACCTGACTCAGGCTGGCAGTGTCTGAACTGACTTCACGTGTGGCAAGTTCAAAGGGTTGCAGAACCTTGCACAATGTTGAAATCATTATCCACTGCGCTTGAGTCAGGTGCATTCCCCCTCCTTTGCCTATATCGTGGGCAGATGTATAGGCTTCAATGGCCTTTTGCTGCTCCTCCATCCTCTGAAGCATATAGAGGGTTGAATTCCACCTCGTTACCACCTCTTGCTTCAGATGATGGCAGGGCAGGTTCAGGAATGTTTGGTGGTGCTCCAGTCTTCTGTACGCGGTGCCTGAATGCCGAAAGTGGCCCGCAATTCTTCGGGCCACCGACAGCATCTCTTGCACGCCCCTGTCGTTTTTTAAATAATTCTGCACCACCAAATTCAATGTATGTGCAAAACATGGGACGTGCTGGAATTTGCCCAGATGTAATGCACGCACAATATTGCTGGCGTTGTCCGATGTCACAAATCCCCAGGAGAGTCCAATGGGGGTAAGCCATTCTGCGATGATCTTCCTCAGTTGCCATAAGAGGTTGTCAGCTGTGTGCCTATTCTGGAAAGCGGTGATACAAAGCGTAGCCTGCCTAGGAACGAGTTGGCGTTTGCGAGATGCTGCTACTGGTGCCGCCGCTGCTGTTCTTGCTGCGGGAGGCAATGCATCTACCCAGTGGGCTGTCACAGTCATATAGTCCTGAGTCTGCCCTGCTCCACTTGTCCACATGTCCGTGGTTAAGTGGACATTGGGTACAACTGCATTTTTAGGACACTGGTGAGTCTTTTTCTGAGGTCTGTGTACATTTTCGGTATCGCCTGCCTAGAGAAATGGAACCTAGATGGTATTTGGTACCAGGGACACAGTACCTCAATCAAGTCTATAGTTGCCTCTGAATTAACGATGGATACCGGAACCACGTTTCTCACCGCCCAGGCTGCCAAGGCCTGAGTTATCTGCTTTGCAGCAGGATGACTGTTATGATATTTCATCTTCCTCGCAAAGGACTGTTGGACAGTCAATTGCTTACTGGAAGTAGTACAAGTGGTCTTCCGACTTCCACTCTTGGATGACGATCGACTCCCAGCAGCAACAACAGCAGCGCCAGCAGCAGTAGGCGTTACACTCAAGGATGCATTGGAGGAATCCCAGGCAGGAGAGGACTCGTCAGACTTGACAGTGACATGGCCTGAAGGACTATTGGCTTTCCTGGGTAAGGAGGAAATTGACACTGAGGGAGTTGGTGGTGTGGTTTGCAGGAGCTTGGTTACAAGAGGAAGGGATTTAGTGGTCAGTGGACTGCTTCTGCTGTCACCCAAAGTTTTTGAACTTGTCACTGACTTATGATGAATGCGCTGCAGGTGACGTATAAGGGAGGATGTTCCGAGGTGGTTAACATCCTTACCCTTACTTATTACAGCTTGACAAAGGCAACACACAGCTTGACACCTGTTGTCCGCATTTGTGTTGAAATAATTCCACACCGAAGAGCTGATTTTTTTTGTATTTTGACCAGGCATGACAATGGCCATATTCCTCCCATGGACAGCAGGTGTCTCCCCGGGTGCCTGACTGAAACAAACCACCTCACCATCAGAATCCTCCTTGTCAATTTCCTCCCCAGCGCCAGCAACACCCATATCCTCATCCTGGTGTAATTCAACAGTGACATCTTCAATTTGACTATCAGGAACTGGACTGCGGGTGCTCCTTACAGCACTTGCAGGGGGCGTGCAAATGGTGGAAGGTGCAAGCTCTTCCCGTCCAGTGTTGGGAAGGTCAGGCATCGCAACCGACACAATTGGACTCTCCTTGGGGATTTGTGATTTTGAAGAACGCACAGTTCTTTGCTGTGCTTTTGCCAGCTTAAGTCTTTTCTTTTTTCTAGCGAGAGGATGAGTGCTTCCATCCTCATGTGAAGCTGAACCACTAGCCATGAACATAGGCCAGGGCCTCAGCCGTTCCTTGCCACTCCGTGTCGTAAATGGCATATTGGCAAGTTTACGCTTCTCCTCAGACGCTTTTAATTTTGATTTTTGGGTCATTTTACTAAACTTTTGTGTTTTGGATTTTACATGCTCTCTACTATGACATTGGGCATCGGCCTTGGCAGACGACGTTGATGGCATTTCATCGTCTCGGCCATGACTAGTGGCAGCAGCTTCAGCACGAGGTGGAAGTGGATCTTGGTCTTTCCTTTTAACCTCCACATTTTTGTTCTCCATTTTTTAATGTGTGGAAATATATGCCAGTATCAATAGCAATGGCCTACTACTATATTTACTGTGCAAAACTGTCTAAAATGCACCACAGGTATAGAATGTAGATGGATACTATACTAAATGGATGACGAGTGACGACACAGAGGTAGGTACAGCAGTGGCCTACCGTACTGCTATAAGTATATATATAATAAACTGGTGGACACTGTCAGCAAACTGCAAAACTGTCTAAAATGCACCACAGGTATAGAATGTAGATGGATAGTATACTTAATGGATGACGAGTGACGACATAGAGGAAGGTACAGCAGTGGCCTACCGTACTGCTATAAGTATATATATAATAAACTGGTGGACACTGTCAGCAAACTGCAAAACTGTCTAAAATGCACCACAGGTATAGAATGTAGATGGATAGTATACTTAATGGATGACGAGTGACGACACAGAGGAAGGTACAGCAGTGGCCTACCGTACTGCTATAAGTATATATATAATAAACTGGTGGACACTGTCAGCAAACTGCAAAACTGTCTAAAATGCACCACAGGTATAGAATGTAGATGGATAGTATACTTAATGGATGACGAGTGATGACACAGAGTAAGGTACAGCAGTGGCCTACCGTACTGCTATAAGTATATATATAATAAACTGGTGGACACTGTCAGCAAACTGCAAAACTGTCTAAAATGCACCACAGGTATAGAATGTAGATGGATAGTATACTTAATGGATGACGAGTGACGACACAGAGGTAGGTACAGCAGTGGCCTACCGTACTGCTATAAGTATATATATAGTATACTGGTGGACACTGTCAGCAAACTGCAAAACTGTATAAAATGCACCACAGGTATAGAATGTAGATGGATAGTATACTTAATGGATGACGAGTGACGACACAGAGGTAGGTACAGCAGTGGCCTACCGTACTGCTATATATAGTATACTGGTGGACACTGTCAGCAAACTGCAAAACTAAAATGCACCACAGGTTTAGAATGTAGATGGATAGTATACTTAATGGATGATGACACAGAGGTAGGTACAGCAGTGCACTCTGCACTGTACTCCTCCTATATAATATTAATTATACTGGTGGTCCCCACTCCCAGTCCCCACAATAAAGCAGCACACTGAGCACAGATATGGAGTGTTTTTCAGGCAGACAACATATACTGGTGGTCGCTGTCAGCAAAACTCTGCACTGTACTCCTGCTATAGCTGCTCCCCAGTCCCCACAATTAAGCAGTGTGAGCACTCAGCACAGATATATTATGCAGCACACTGAGCACAGATATGGTATGGAGCATTTTTTTCAGGCAGAGAACGGATAAAAACTGGTGGTCACCTATCAGCAAAACTCTGCACTGTACTCCTAACAGCTGCTCCCCAATCCTCCCCACAATTATGCAATAAACAACCAATGAATCAAGTTCTGTCTTCTACAATAAACGGAGAGGACGCCAGCCACGTCCTCTCCCTATCATCTCCAATGCACGAGTGAAAATGGCGGCGACGCGCGGCTGCTTATATAGAATCCGAATCTCGCGAGAATCCGACAGCGGGATGATGACGTTCGGGCGCGCTTGGGTTAGCCGAGGAAGGCGGGAAGGTTCGAGCCTGCCTCGGACCCGTGTAAACAAGGTGAAGTTCGGGGGGGTTCGGTTTCCGAGAAACCGAACCCGCTCATCACTACTTAATGGTACTGCTTTCACTGTATCTTCTATTCCCATATGAGCATTCCAGATTTAAATGAAATGTTTCTACTTTACTCAGCTGTTTGGTAACACTATTGAAAGTGTCTGTTCTTGCACTGAGTACAGGGAATGTCAAAAGGTTTGTTGGGCTCAATTTGTGCTCCCTGTTCCAATTTCAGACACTGCTTGAATTAACTTGCAATTATATCTGATTATGTAATAGAAATACACATTGTGTCGACTTCTGAGACATAAAAGTCAAAACTGTTTTTTTAGTTGAAGAGTGAAGAAATGCTCAATTTGGCTCCACGCACGATCACAGTGAACATAGCACTTCGGAGAATGAATATGATTTCACGCCTTACTAAAAAGTCGGTAGACTGAATAATGACATGTTCAAACACAGTGTTAGGGTTTTATTTTTTTGACAAGTTTAGAACAGGCATACAAAGTGTGCTTTCCTGTAAAAAAAATTGGGATATAATATAATGTATTATCATAAGGTATTTCCAGGTCATTGAATCCACTGGCATTATATCTGCACATTGGGGGTCATTCCGAGTTGTTCGATCGGTAAATTTCTTCGCATCGCAGCGATTTTCCGCTTAGTGCGCATGCGCAATGTTCGCACTGCGACTGCGCCAAGTAAATTTGCTATGCAGTTAGGAATTTTACTCATGGTTTTTTCATTGTTCTGGTGATCGTAATGTGATTGACAGGAAGTGGGTGTTTCTGGGCGGAAACAGGCCGTTTTATGGGAGTGTGTGAAAAAACGCTACCGTTTCTGGGAAAAACGCGGGAGTGGCTGGAGAAACGGAGGAGTGTCAGGGCGAACGCTGGGTGTGTTTGTGACGTCAAACCAGGAACGACAAGCACTGAACTGATCGCAGATGCCGAGTAAGTCTCGAGCTACTCAGAAACTGCTAAGAGGTGTGTAATCGCAATTTAGAGAATCTTTCGTTCGCAATTTTAAGAAGCTAAGATTCACTCCCAGTAGGCGGCGGCTTAGCGTGTGCAAAGCTGCTAAAAGCAGCCTGCGAGCGAACAACTCGGAATGACCCCCATTATCTGGACAAAATAAATTCTACTGGACTTACTCAGTTCATGTTTGGTTGCTGTTTTCATCTCTATTTGGTTACTAGACCTATTCAGCCCCACTATTAGGGGGGAATTCATTTCTGGGTGAAGTGTGGTAAATTGCTGTTGTGGCAGCATTTTTAAACAAAAGCTATGGCACCCCTTCTCACACCCTTCGCCCACCCAGCCGAATCCAAAATTTGCACAAAAGTGCTCGCTATCCTAAGGGGGCAGCAAACACTTTTGTGAGAGATCAGGCTTCCGTAAAGCATTGCTATTGCTGCGCTGATGGATTCACCTGCAATTGAATTCTCCCTTAGGCCCTCATTCCGAGTTGATCGCTCGCTAGCTACTTTTTGCAGCCGTGCAAACGTATGGTTGCTGCCCACGGGGGAGTGTATTTTCGCTTTGCAGGTGTGCAATCGCATGTACAGCCGAGCGGGATGAAAAAGTTTTTTGCAGTTTCTGAGTAGGTCTGAACTTACTCAGCCCTTGCGATCGCTTCAGCCTGTCAGGTGCCGGAATTGACATCAGACACCCGCTCTGCAAACGCCTGGACAAGCCTGCGTTTTTCCAACCACTCCCAGAAAACGGTCAGTTGGCACCCATAAACGCCCTCTTTCTGTCAATCTCCTTGCGAACGGCTGTGCGAATGGAATCGTCGCTAGAAGCATTGCACAGCAACAATGCTGTTTGTACCCGTACGATGCGCGTGCGCATTGCAGTGCATACGCATGCGCAGTAGTAACCTGATCGCTGCACTGTGAAAATTGGCAGCATGCGATCAACTCGGAATGAGGGCCTTAGTGTCTTGTCCCACATGTCTAAGCAGTGGGGGCTGTGTACACTATTACACAGTTGAGGTGTTAAATCAGAATCCTCCACCCGCACTGCCCTGCCCTACTTCAATCAATTGTATGGAATCTTTCTTTGAACACCTATCACAACAAATCCACATTCATCAACATCTCTCATACCATTCCACCCATACGCCCATGCAGGGGGGGGGGGGGGGGGGTTCAGAGTACCTAGAAACCCCCCTGGGCGCTGATCTATCGGTGCCGCTGACCGATTTTTTTAAAATATTTTTTTTAAACGGAGGAGCTCAGGGTGCTGTGTCCCAGGCTCCCAGCTGCATCCATACATTTACAGCGAGAACCTGTCCGCTGGCTGCATGCAGGGGGAGCTGCAGTGCACCGCTCCTGTTAATGTATGCGCTAATAAAATTGCATTTATAGACATTAAGTAGTAATTGAGCACTATATAGTCAAAATCGTAAGAAAATATCTCACCGTGTGTACACACCATAAGGGCCTAATTCAGACCTGATCACAGCAGCAACATTTTTCTCTAATGGGCAAAACCATGTGCACTGCAGGTGGGACAGATATAACATGTGCAGAGAGAGTTAGATTTGGGTGTGGTGTGTTCAAACTGAAATCTAAATTGTACTGTAAAAATAAAGCAGCCAGTATTTACCCTGCACAGAAACAAAATAACACACCCAAATCTAACTCTCTCTGTACATGTTATATGTGCCCCACCTGCAGTGCACATGGTTTTGCCCATTAGGGGAAAATGTTGTTTTGCAGTCAACCTTGAATTAAGCCCAATGTTTCTTATTCCTCCCTTTTTCATGTACACTGAATACTGTAAGGGTTGGTAGACAGAAGACCCGCAGATCAAAAGCTAAGTGAACATGACAGCCCCTTTTTATTCACTATTTATTACAGTAGTAGGTGCTTTATTATTTCACCTTACTGTTTTAATTATGTCTGTGTGTTTCACTCACACACAGTAATCTATTCTATTTGAGCTGCTACTGATTTGTGAAATCATTTTTGTGCACTAACTTTTGACAGAGTTCACTTATATCTGTGCACCTATTTCTTCATTTTCTAAATTAATTACTAGTGGCATTTTAGTACTTTTAGAATTTTTATTTTTATTTACTGTAAGAACACAAGTTGTAAGTTGTTTTTATGCAGCTGTAGAAAAGATAGATACCAATCAAGGTTTCTAAATAGGCGCTGATAGAGTCTGTTTGACCAAGCAGCTACTCTAAATGGGAGAGTCAATCCCTTAAAACAAAGCAAGCAATCGCAAAAATGGTAGCGCTAATAAAATTGCATTTATAGACATTAAGTAGTAATTGAGCACTTAATCATATGGATGAAAAAAAGGTTGACAATATTTAATACACAATTCCATAAAATCACATAAATCAATTAATAACAAATCACACCCTACCTAATATCCATGAATACAGGAAAACAAATAATATCAATGTGGACATGTTCCTAAAGATGCCTCCAAGACTTGTGATAATAAGGACCTCCCTTCAGATGCAGGGACTATCCAAAGGGTAGTAGGTGGATATACCCTTTTCACCGATAGAAGGATAATCCCTTCAGTGTGAGTCATTGGAAATGCAGTAATGGAGCCCTCAAATTTGCATGTGTCTATAGTTGGCACAGTCCGTAGAGGCAATGACAATGATAGATTTTGATTCAATGCCCGGAGGCTGGTTCAGGCTGCTGAGTTGGTGGTTACACAGTCCAAATGGGTAGATTTGACCCATTTCACTGCTAGGCAACTTTTTCAGAACTACCTTTGGACAGTCCCCGCATCTGAGAGGAAGTCCAATAAATCTCTTGATGTATTTACATTCTTAAATACAATTGTGAAGGTAGCATATTATACATTCCATTAATATAAGGATACACATTTAAAGGTGTTAGTGCTTAGCAGAATGACAACAGGAAAGCGATCCCCACGAAAATAATCTGGAGTGTGAGGTAGCCACTGCCTTCAAAGTGAAATCAAAGAACTGCTAAAAGAGACACAATCTGGATTATTTTAATGGATATTGCTTTCCTGTTGTCATCATTCTGCTAAGCATTGGCACACCTTTGTATCCTTATATTCATGAAAGGTATGCTACCTTCACAGTTATATTTAAGAATATGAATATATCAAGAGATTTAATGGCTGGGTCCACCTTGAATTTGCCTGATGTATGATACAATCTTGTGACCTACAACAATTATTCCTTATTTTTACCATTCTAGAGATTATCCCCTGAAGAAGTCTCTTGGAGATTAAATACATAGGGTAAAGACTGTAGGCAATACCTTGAAGATTAACAACTTGAAAATGACATTCCCAATTAAGGGGTAGAAAACTTAATATTCAGGAGTGGAAAATCTTACAGCATATTGCTAATGCGTATTGTATGAATCAAGCTTTGTTAATAACTGAGATCATAATAAAGAAAAAAATCTAAATTAACTGTAACAAGTTTGTTTTTATAGGGAGTTATTATTATAAAAAAAATATAGCACCCTCCCATTGATATTTAAAAAAGTGTTTTACCACATACAAATACTATATATTGCACACTGGTATCATAAATATAACCCTGGATGCACTATAGATATCACAATCCCAATAAGACTCTATTTAAAAAGAAATATGAGAGTATATAATATATATAGACGAGCTTTATCTAATAACACATATCAAGCTTATATAGACAGATCTTCATTAACTAATAAGCCCACATGTGAAAATGCATAATGTTAGTCCAGCAAGCAGCATAGAATTAATGAGCCAGTCCACATGCAGGTGAATCACGATGTTAATCAGGCAGGTTATTTTTTAACAGATATTACTGATTGATGGAGTCCATCCATGTTAGTAAGTTAGAAAGTTGTTAATAGGGCTGATAAATCTGAGCTCAGCTAATACGGAAGCACATATGTGAAAGGCAATATTTGAACAATGCAGTCCAAAGTCCACCTAGGGTACACTTATTATGTACCCAGATTGATACCTCTCCTTAGTTGGTAAAGGGCATTGCAGCCTATTCCATGGAGTCCGGTGGACAGATAAAGACCTGCACAGCGTTCCCTTTTAGGTATAAGCCTCTCTCCAATGCAGCAGCAGCGGCCAATATGTCTATAGACAGCAAAGTGCGGTATTCCAGCGGCCCCAGAGTCACCAAACGCGTTTCTCCACCTACCCTCCGGCTTCGGCGGCTTCCTCAGTGTGTGAATAACTCTCCTCCATTAATAGAGCTTTATATACCAGATTGCCGGTTCGCGCATGCGCAATGCGCTCGCGTTCCAAGCCTCATTTTCAGGACTGTTCGTTTTAACAGGCACATTACTGGCTTCCTCGTTCAAGTCTCGTTTTTGTTTAATAATCGCTGTAAACACCTTTAAACACCTTTAGATCAGTATTATATCTGCTTTAAACACTTTGTATTTGGACATAACGTTCAGTGTATACCTTTATTATATAATTAAATTATACCATTGTACTTATTATACTGAACTCTGCCCTCTAGTGACCAAACCTGCGTATGGCACCTCTGACCTGCATTTTAAAATCAAATTAAATTTGAAATAGATTTACCACATCACATATAGTGTACTTATGTATTGTCACTACTTTATTTAACCTTTATTTTTACTTTTTACGTTTTTTACGGTTTTTAATTATTTAAAATTAATTATATTTGCTATAATCCCTATATTTTTGAGTAATTTTATAATTTTATACATTTATAATATTCAACCATAATTTTACCAAGCATAACTGCAAATTTGACATAATATTGGTCCCGTGATCATTACCTAACAACTACCATTATATACATCAATTTTCTCCTTCACTTAGTCCGTATAATGTAACCATAAAATGATGATACAGATCCTCAACAAATCCTATAATAAATTTATACTCTATTCCTTTTTTCCTTTCTTCCTTACTCACCCCCCCACCCCTGGCCCCAATATATTTTCCAATAGAGACAGGCTATATGGACAAATTGGTTTTAGAGACATATTAAAAATTCAATACACAATCACTATCTATATATTTTAGTACAATCGTACCACAGGTAATTCTAAATTGCATTAAGTTCTACTGTATCATTTAGACCAATTGGAGTTAGTGTATTCATTTTATATATCCAATATGCTTCTCTTTTACATAATATGTTATATTGATCACCTCCCCTTGCAGTACTTTTTATTTGTTCTATTGCTATCATAGTGCAGTTATTAAAGTTGGAGTTCTGATAGCATATAACATGATTGGATAATGAGTGTTTAGCTCCTTTTAAGATATTTCTTCTATGTTCCATATATCTAATGTGCATAGTACGTGTGGTCCTCCCTATGTACTGGGCCCCACATTTGCAGGTGATCAAATATATAATATATGTTGATCCACAATTAAGAAAATCTCTAATCTGGAATATCTCCCCTGTATTAGCCGACATATATGTCATACTCTTTCTAGGTAGATATTTACATGACAAGCAATTTTGTTTCCCATATTTATGGAATCCTGTTGGTTTCATAGGTATCCACATATCCTCAGTGGTGGATTTCTTTTTTGTTCTTTCAAAATGACTAGGCACCAAAATGGAACGTAAATTCTCACTCTTTCGAAAGATCATCCCCCCTCTATGATCTAATTGTGGTTTTAATACCTCATCAAGCATTAAAAGGGACATGTTCCTTTTTATAGTTTGTTGGATCTTATGAGCACAGCTATTATATTGTGTGACAAACATCATACTTCTTTTTTCATTTTTAGTGTCTTTCACCAAATTATTTCTTTTCTTTTCTTTAGGTTTTAATAATAGGGCCCTATCAAGTTGTTCTACTTCCAACAAGGCTCCCTCAAGTACTGTAGACGGATATCCCTGTTCTATGAATGAGGTCATGAGTTCACTTGCCTGTGCTCTATATGTTAACACAGATGAACAATTTCTACGTATACGGACAAATTGACCCCTTGGGATATTTTCTTTCCACTCTCTCTTATGCAAGCTATTATAGTGTAGATAGTTGTTCTGATCAACCTGCTTAATATAGGTTTTGGTGGTCAAATTTCCATCCTCTACTGTTAGTGCTACATCAAGAAAATTAAGCGCAGTGTGGCTATATGTATAGGTGAATTTAAGTCCATAATTATTTTTATTTAACCTTTCAGTGAAACTAAGTAAGTGTTCTAATGTGCCCCCCCAAATTATAAATAAATCATCTATAAAACGGCCATAGTACACCAGATTCTCATCAAGTCCGCCTCCCCAAACATGTTGGTCCTCAAAGACCCCCATATATAGGTTAGCTAGACTCGGTGCGAATCTGGCTCCCATGGCCACACCCAGTGTCTGTAAATAATATTGTGAATCAAATAAAAAATAATTGTGTGTTTATATAAAATTGATAGAATTAAGTACGAAGGCACGTAAAGAGTCAGAGATCCCATCCTGTGACAAGTATTTTTCAACTGCTTTTATACCACCAATGTGAGGAATATTAGAGTAAAGTGATTCAACAACACAAGTAACTAAATAATAATGGTTTTTCCAAGTAATTTTGTTAATAATATTCAGAAAATGCTGTGTATCTTTAATATGGGACCTCAGACCCTCCACGTGCCCCTGCAAATAATGGTCAACAAAAAATGACAAATTATTAGTTAAAGAGCCCACTCCCAAAATAATGGGACGCCCAGGTGGATTAGTGAGAGTCTTGTGGATTTTGGATAAACAATAAAAAGTGGCAGTGATAGGGTGAGGGCAAAGTAAAAATTTAAATATTTCTCTTGATATAGCACCAACATACAGGGCATCATCCAATAATGCTACATATTCACTCTGGAATCGGGTGGTGGGATTGCCTCCCAGTTTTGTGTAGAAAGCACTATCATTTAGTTGTCTGAGACATTTCTTTGAATAATCATCCACATCAAGCACGACAATCCCACCACCCTTATCCGCCGGTTTTATTACTATCTCTTTATTTTTCAAGAGATCTTTCATGGCTTTACGTTCCCCAGGGGTCAAATTGTCTCCGTAAGCATTTTTCTCAGAATCCTCACAAATCTTCCTAAAACTTTCAAGAGTGGACTTGTAAAAGCTTTCAACGTAAGGTCCTTTATAATTTAACGGATATAACTCCAATTTTTTCCTAAAGGAGTTATTCACATTATAGATTTGAGTTTCTGATTCACAATTTACATGTAAATCATCCCCCGTTTCTTGTTGTAATGATTCCAGGATGTCAACAGCTATGTCATCATCCTGATCCAACAGGATCGGTTTGTCATCACTTTTATGAGCCTTAAGCGCCTTTAGTGCAAAATAACGCTTGCGGCTAAGCGTCCGCACATATCTGTTGAGATCCACGAATAATCTGAACAAGCTAGGTCTGGACACTGGTGCATAATTCATACCTTTTTCTAGTAGGTTAATCTCTTGCTCTGTCAAGATTTTTTTGGACAGATTGAAGATACCCTTCCCTCTTTTATTTCTATTTATCTTCTGCATGGGGTTTTTGTCCTGTTTTCCTCTACCTCCTCTACATCCTCTATGTCTCTGTTTCTGTATCTTTTTCTTTGATCTTTCACTAAATGCCAGCTGACATGATCCTGTTGTCTGCCTGTCTCTAAAAAAACATTTTTACCAGGAGTGGTGTCATAATCATCTTCTGTTTCAGATGGTCGGGTCCTATTTAGATATCCAGCCCTAGGGGTAAATGTAGGGGCTTCTTTTAGATTATACCGCTTGGGTTTATTAGTATATAGCCCATGAACCTTGGGTCTCATTCTCTCATTTTCAGTCTTTCTTTCTCTCCATTCCTGTCTGGGATATCTCTGAGTACTTGAGGGTATATATGGTCTCTCTCTATAATCCTGTGTTCTATAATGGTTATTATAGTGAGTACGGTCATTAAATTTATTTTTATTATACGTACGAATGTTTCCACTCTGATAATCCACCACATCTCTCTCCATTTTATTTTCTTTTTTTAGAATTAAGGACTGTTCAAACTCCTCTAGTTTTTTATTTACTTTTAAGTCTCTCTCCTTATAATCCTCTGATTTCTCAAATACTTTCAATAGGGTTTGTGTCTTTTCTATTTCCTGCTGTAATTCCTTAACTCTCTGTTCCCTATATTTAATCAATAATTGAATCAAATTTTTTGAGCAATTATCCAGACAATTATTCCAATCCTCTGTAAATACTTTATCTTCTTTAAATGTGGATTCTTTAAGGATCCTCAAACCTCTAGGTATAAGGTTTATATCAATATATTTTTGCAAAGAAATTTGGTCCCACCATTGTTTGGTTTCCATTATACACAGTTGTTCTAATTTGTTAAACAGTCTATGCATATCTGTGACATCCTCTTGGTATTCATCTACAGTGGTAATTGTTTTACCTTTTAGGTAATGATCACACCTTTCTAATCTATTAGTAATGCAGGTCAATTGTGCCATATTCACCAAGATTTTTAAATATTATCTGTATGTTTTAGTATTGGTACTGGCCGGTGTCTTACTGTGTTAATTATATATATATATATATATATATAAAGTAAAAATATTTTGATACAAAGTGAGAAGCGCTGTCTTATTGTCTGGTTAGTTTCTTTAATTTTTGGGGGAAAATTGGAATCAAGTTCCCTAAGATCAGCTGCTCTCACTCTGTAGGTGACAGTGCCAGGTGTACATATTTGCACTATTGTCTTCTTACCCTCCCATTGAGATCTTAAACTATAGCACCAGTGCCGTACCTAGACATTTTAGCGCTTGCGCATGCCCCCCCACCTACCAAATATAAAACAGGACCAATGCGCGCCATAGGCACGCTGCAAAAATATAGGGGCGTGGCTTCCAGGGGAAGGGGCATGGCCACATAGCTCCCTTTTACACAGTATGGCAGGTAGACCACCATTTTACACATTACGGCAGGCAGAGTCCCCCTTTTACACAGTACGGCAGGTAGAGTCCCATTGAACACATTAGGCAGGTAGAGTCTCCCTTTTTACACATAAGGCAGGCAAAGTCCCCCTTTTTACACATAAGGAAGGTGTGTGTGTGTCCACCAGTCACAGCGGTGTGTGTGTGTATGTGTCCGTCCCCACCTGTTACAGTGATGCGGCATCCAGGACTCTCAGGCTCAGACACTCATATACAGTACAGGTGCTCCCAAACCCTCTACAGAGCTGAGGCGGCAGGTCTCCCTGGCCAATCAGTACAGGCAACAGCGGCTCATATACGGAAGGAGGAGCCTGAAACAGCGCTCCCACTCCCACTTCCTCTACATGTCAGAGATGGCAACGGGGCTGACAGGCGGAATTACTGTACGATGGCCAGTGTAACACATGCCACCTGCGCCACCACTCCCTGTCCCTGACAGAGGCGTCGGATGGACACAGGCGCCGCAGACAGCGAACATTTCAACACTCCCTCACTACATAGAACGGCCGTACGTATGGGGTGTGCTGCCTGATGTTGCGCTTTCAGTGTAGTTGCGCTGTGGGAAAGGCATCATCGGCACACACCTAGTTACGGCCCTGTATAGTACTTTTTCAGTCTCATTAACAAAGACTCATTGATCTAGAAGTCCATTTCTCTTCACTTGTTATATATATATAATATATATATATACAGAGCTGTAACTAGGTGTGGGCGGATGGTGCTGAGCACACAGTGCAGATGCTCTGCGGACACACCATCCGCATCCACACTGATTGTCCGCCATCAGCTGCAGTGCTGCCAGCTGTTGCCCCGGCTCCTTCCCAGCTGGAGGCAATGCTGCTAAAATAAATTACAAGCATAGCAGGCAGCGCTAGGCTGTGTATGATGTCCTCTTTCTCCCCATGTGTGCTCTGCCCCGCCCCCCTCCTCCTGCTGTCCATGCATTGTAACTTCCGGGTCCTGGAGAAGAGACGGCTGCTGCTCTCAGCACGAGTGAAGTCTCTCCCTCCCTCCCTCCGCTCGTCCAGACTCACATGCAAATTCTGCTTATATGGATATGTAGCTGTGAAAAATTTGACTTGCATTGTGGTTGGTCATTTTAAACTGTCTCTGTCAGTAGCATTTTAGATAACTTACTATATATAGAGATCTTGTAAAAAAGAAAAGAAAAAAAAACAACCCTCACATACTGTACCCTAACCCAATATCTACTGAGATTGAAGACTTATTACTTATTGTTTGTAAATATTCTGTATATATATATATATACAAATACTTACTATATATATATATATATATATATATATATATTACTACTGTCCATTGTAATCTGATTAATGGGTGCTACTGTCCAGTGTAATGGACGCTACTGTGCGGTGCAATATGACTATCGGGCGCTACTGTGCAGTGTAATGTGACTAATAGGCGCTACTGTGCGGTGTAATGTGACTATCGGGAGCTACTATGTGGTGGGGCGCCGATGCTGTTTCTTGCACACAGAGCACTAACATGTCTAGTTACAGCACTATATATATATATATATATATATATATATATTTGCCAAAATCAGTTCAGACTATGCTTTCCCACCTTATCTACACACAGGCAGCCTGATTAAGTAAAGGAGAAGAATGCACTGCAGCCAGGCTTCTGCTGTCCTGCCTCTGCTGTGGGCTGTGGTTGTGTATGAATGTCAGTCTCTCACACTTTCACTCACACACACTGTCTGTCCATGGCCCCATCCGAGCAGGAGCAGCAACGTAGGAAGTGGCCACTGCCCCAACTGCACCAGCCCACCCACCTTGCCCTTCTCGGCTCACCCTATAGCCACTGTCAAAATCCGATCGGATGCTGAGGCTAGCTTCTGGCCAACTGGAAGCCACACAGTCAAGTGGCAGCCTCACAGGTGCAACGGCCTAGCGGTAATCTTCCCTGTGAGCCCTATGTCCACAATCTTCTGAGTGCTTACAGTTTATGCAGGTTCAGCATTTTGTTTTTACTAGAGATGAGCGGGTTCGGCTCTCAGAGAACTGAACTGTACCGATCTTCACCATTCGAGTCTGGTTCCGAGCCAGGCTCGGGTTTTCCCGCCTGACTCGGAAACCAGAACGAGGCAAAACATCATCATCCCGCTGTCGGATTCTCGCGGGGTTTAGATTCCATATAAGGAGCCGCGCGTCCCCACCATTTTCACTCCGGCATTGGAGAGTATACAGAGAGCAAGTGTCTCCATTCTCTCAGTGTCCGTGGCTTGTGCTGAATCTGTCCAGTCACAGTGTTTGTGTCCCCTGCTGCCATATGTCCAGTGCTGTCCAGTGGTGCTGTGTTGTGCTGCATCAGTTCAGTGGTGGTGTGTTGTGCTGCATCAGTCACAGTGGTGGTGTCCTCTGCTGCCATATGTCCAGTGCTGTCCAGTGGTGCTGTGTTGTGCTGCATCAGTTCAGTGGTAGTGTCCTTTGCTGCCATATGTCCAGTGCTGCTGTATAATTATCTGTGTTGTCCTGCTTCAGACCAGTGCTAGTGTCCTGTGCATCAGTCAGTCCAGTGACCATTCACAGTGGTGATGTCCTCTGCTGCCATATGTCCAGTGCTGCTGTATAATAAGTCACTTACAGTGTTGCTGTGTTGTCCTGCATCAGACCAGTGGTAGTGTACTGGTCATCAGTCATTCCAGTGACCAGGCAGTCACAGTGGTATACGCTGCTGTTATATGTCCACTGCTACCGTATAATAATAATCATAATAATAATAATAACAACAACAACAAGTCCCTTACAGTGTTGCTGTGTTGTGCTGCATCAGACCAGTGGTAGTGTACTGGCCATCAGCCATCAGTCATTCTTGTGCCGCATATTGTGTTATATAACTCCAGAAACATAATGGAGAACAAAAATTTGGAGGATAAAGTAGGGAAAGATCAAGAACCACTTCCTCCTAGTGCTGAAGCTGCTGCCACTAGCCATGACATAGAAGATGAAATGCCATCGTCGTCTGCAAGGCCGATGCCCAATGTGATAGCAGAGGGCATGTAAAATCCAAAGAGCCAAAGTTCAGTAGAAAGACCCAAAAAAAGAAATTGAAATGGTCTGAGGAGAAACGTACACTTGCCAATATGCCATTTATGACATGGAGTGGCAAGGAAAGGCTGAGGCCCTGGCCTATGTTCATGACTAGTGGTTCAGCTTCACATGACGATGGAAGCCCTCATAACTGAGGCTTTGACACTTATGTTGGTGTTAGACGTGCATCCAGTATCCGCCATTAGAGCAGTGGGATTTAGACAATGGATGGAGGTATTGTGTCCCCGGTACCAAATCTCATCTAGATTCCACTTCACTAGGCAGGCGATACCGAGATTTTGCCATTTAATTCCAGTGATTTGGATGTATAATTATTAATTACAGTGATTTTGCCAGTTAATTACAGTGATTTGGATGTATAATTACAGTGATTTTGCCAATTAATTCCAGTGATTTGGACGTATAATTCCAGTGATTTTGCAGTATAATTCCAGTTATTTGGACATATAATTCCAGTTGGAATTGTTTGTGTCGCTTGGCTTAGTCATACAGCTACCTCATTGCACCTCTTCAACATCTTTGCATGAGGTGCTGTTTGGGGCCTAGTTTTTGAAAAGTGCCATCCTGTCTGACACTGCTGTATGAGTCCAGGGGTACTGTTGTATTAATCCTGGGGTACTGCCGTATAAATCCACCAACTGCAGATTTTTTTTTAAATGACGGGCGGGCTGGAGATGCTGTCAGTGGAGTGAACAATTGTGTCCCACTCTCGACATTCAGCCACTGCGTGACACTACTAGATGGGCCAGGTGGTTGTGTCGCTTAGCTTAGTCATACAGCAACCTCGGTGCACCATTTTTCTTCTTTGCATCCTGTGCTGTTTGGTTACTATTTTTTTAAAGTGCCATCCTGTCTGACACTTCTGTATATGTCCAGTGGTACTGCCATTTAATTACAGTGATTTTGCCAATTAATTCCAGTGATTTGGATGTATAATTACAGTGATTTTGAAGTATAATTCCAGTGATTTGGATGTATAATTATTAATTCCAGTGATTTTACCATTTAATTCCAGTGATTTGGACATATAATTCCAGTGATTTGGACGTATAATTCCAGTGGGAATTGTTTGTGTTGCTTGGCTTAGTCATACAGCTACCTCATTGCACCTCTTTGACATCTTTGCATGAGGTGCTGTTTGGGGCCTAGTTTTTGAAAAGTGCCAGCCTGTCTGACACTGCAGTGCCACTCCTAGATGGGTCAGGTGTTTATGCCCCACACTTGTGTCGCTTGGCTTAGTCATACAGCAGCCTCGGTGCACCTCTTTTTCTACTTTGCATCATGTGCTGTTTGGGGACTAGTTTTTGTATAGTGCCATCTTGTCTCCAACTGCAGTGCCACTCCTAGATCGACCAGGTGTTTGTGCCGCACACTTATGTCGCTTAGCTTGGTCATACAGCCACCTTGGTGCAACTTTTAGTCCTAAAAGCAATATTGTGAGGTGTGAGGTGTTCAGAATAGACTGGAAATTAGTGAAAATTAATGTTATTGAGGTTAATAATATCGTAGGAGCAAAATTACCCCCCAATTCTGAGATTTTAGCTTTTTTTATGCTTTTTCAAAAATCATCCAGATCCAAAACCAAAATAAAAATACGAAAGGGTGGTTTTGGCAAAACCGAACCAATACCAAAACACAAAAGTGGAATTAGAACCAAAACCAAAACACGAAACACAAAAAGTGCCAGCCGCACAGCTCTAGTTTTTACCATACACACATCTGAGTTTATGAACTGGTTATGTCTGATACTGTCAGTTTAAAATGTAGTTCTATTGTTAATGTAAACATTAATGTAAGTATGTTTGTGTGTGTGCATGTGTGTGTCTCTGTGTGTGTGGTTCATTTGTTTGGTTTACCAAAATGCCATGGGGGGGGGGGGGGGGGGCTTAAACTTTTTTGGCAGCGGACAGCAAAATTTGTATTTATACCACTGTATATACAGGATAGATAGATAGATAGATACAGTAGATGCAAGTATGGTGTGACACTCCAAGCATAACAAAAAGATAGATATTAACCTACTGTATAGTTACATTTTAAACCTATATTGCTTGACCAAGACTGGACAGTAACTAAGTGGATGTGAGCAGAATTGATGTACAAACATGGATAATACTTGGGACATGTTTGTAGAGGAGTGTAGACAGTCTGAGGATAGTGATGTTGATAGTTTGGCATCTATGGTACTGGGCTACATTAGATGTGTGTGGAGAGTGTTACACTCGGAAAGACCATTTGTGTTTTTGCTAACTGTAAACCATGTTTAAATAACAAGTTTCAGTCTATTTTAGGAGCCCAGGATAAGGCATTCAAGTCTGGGGACAGTGATACCGTAAGAAATGTCAGGTCCAGGTTATGATCTGGTATCAGGAGGGCTATGGCTGCATATTCAGTAAAGATTGAGGCAGAATGCTACCAACTCAGGAATGTGGCTGGAGTTTGGCACCATCGATATAGTCAATGTTGGGCTGCCCGCACAGTCTATTTTCCCTTGCGATGCCGATTCTGCGGGACCGGGCATCAGCATAGCAAGGAGTTTCCACATGGTGCGATATGCACTATATTTTCTTCTGATATGGGCTACAGTATATAGTCTATATTGGAAGAAATATCACAACGTGTGTAGGCCCCTTAAGAAATCTACTGGTCCTGATGGGATTTGATTGTATTCCACATTACTTGTACCGTCCAATGCTTTAAATTGTTAATTATATTTAAAATATTTATTTCATTTAAGTAATTTTTTGACAACTAGCGATTCTTTTATTCTCTATTGTCATATGAATCAATATGCAGCCTAACAATTTGCTAGTTATTAATGACTTTACTGAGGCACTACCTGACAAATATGTATGTGTCCTGAATTATATACATACATGATGATCTGCTCATAGCGAGTTATTAGATTACACTTTCATGAACATTAGTTTAGCCAACAAAATGGCTGCCATAACTGTGTATACTGTAAGTGACAGAAACACTTCAATCCTGGTTCACATACCTCCTAAAATTGATACGGTATCTTCAGATTTGGGTCAGCATAAATTCCATCACTCAATCTTCCAAAACTCAATACAGATTCTCCCCAAAATACCTACTTTTAGATTTCACTCCTCCCAGTTTCCAAACCCCAAATAACTTTCAATGTCTGCAATTTGGGAATGTCCATCCAACTGGAGATTAATGGCTTGGTTCAGATTGATTTTGACCTGGATCTGTTATTGGGTGTCTGAACTTGCAATCATTTGGCAAAAAGTGGAGTAACAAACTGAACCGCTCATCTCTACATCCAACACTGGGAGACAGTTGGGTGGTATGGGTTCATACGTGTTTGCATTGGTGGACTCTGGGTACTCTGGTATCCTCCCACAATCCAAACATACAGAGTATACTGGCACTATTGATCACTTGACTTTGGCAAAAATATATGAACCTTAATGTGTACAGGTATGTGTGTACAACAGTAGGGAATATAGATGTAATCTTCACTATAAATTATGTGATGTGAATATCTAAAATATTCTCTGTAAAGTGCTGCAGAATCTGAGTGCACTAAATAGCTTTCTATAAAATAAATAATAAATCTGGAGTTGATACTGACATTATGGGGGAGATTTTTCTTTTTTTATGTATCATTTTTTTATTTCAAAATATTTTTTCCAACACAGTTAATAGGAAGGTGGGAAGGACAGAAGGCTAGAAGTAGAAGGAGGGAATTTGAAAATACATTCAAACATGACATAATCACAGATTAGAGAAGAGACTGTTAATCGGGTTGTAGTGGTTACAAAATTGATATAAAGAAAACAATTATATGGTTAAACTCTTTTCACCTAATATACACACAAGAGGACCAGTGGCTGCTAGGGATAATCCTCACGATGCCTTGGGGCTAAAACCCATGAGACATAGGTTGAGGAGCATTATGAAAGGCAAGCCATGGGGAACAAATGGAAGAGAAGAGAATGACCTTATTGTCGACTATGGTAGAAATAAATGCCAATCCATCATAGAGGTTGCAGAGGGGAGCAAAGAGGACTTTACATTAAATGCTATGCAGCATTTGACTACATTCAAGATACAGTATGCCAAATAAGATTCTGTATGGGTTTTGACACGCCTGCAAAAGGGCTGGCTAAGAGAGAGTAAGTTGGGCAGGTAGGCATTGTACTCTGGAACATAAATTGATGAACCTTTGCCCAATGCAGAGTTAAATTTGGACATGACCAGAATATGTGGAGTAGGGTACCCTCCTCCCCATAACCCCACGAGCAAAGTTCTGATGATGAGGGAAATATTTTGTGCAAGTATTGTGGGACCATGTCCCAACACAGGTATATTTTTAGAGAATTCTCACGATGCTAGACCAAAGAAGCTGATGAAACTAAATTGGACCTAATCTGTTCACAGTCATCAGTCGCCAGGGCATCCCCCATGTCACGTTCTCAGGTCTCTCCATGATGAGCCAAAAGAGAGTAATTTTCAAAGTTTGGAGAGATGTAAAGTACCAACCAATCATTTAATATTTGCCATTTTTCAAATACAGTCTGCAAAATGATAGAAGCTGTGTTTGCACCACTTTATCTCTCAATGCTTTGATAAATCTCCCCCTATATTCTTCACTTAACAATTGGACAAGATCTTCACATCACTACTTTTTGCTGTTGTAGAAACCTGCTGCCTCTCAGTCTCTAGATTCTTACAAAGCCTTTCAGGCTTTACGAAGTACCCACCAGGTTGAGGCACTATGCAGAAGTCCAATGCTTATGTACATTTTTCAACATCACCAGTAGGCTTCCAGCAACACATCAGATGATACTGCAGTAAAGGGCGAAACCTTGCCAGAAAAGTGAGGTTAAATACCAGTGACATATTCATCAGAATTACAGTTATCCTAAATACAAACAAAAGTAGGTACATAAAAATGCCACCGACATGTAGGATTATTATTAAGAAAAGTCCTTTAACTCTTCAATAAACAATTACTGTATGAGTGCTGGTTTGTGTGCTTTATTTATTATTAATTTGACCAATAAGGAAAAAATAATTTGTGAGACATTCCCTGCAGAAAAATTTGAATGTAATGTAACCATTCTAAAATGAATTTAGTACATTTACTATATTTTACCACAGCCTCTATTTACCTTATCATAGACATTCTCCTGCTGTTACTCTAACATTAGCACATAATAAATTAGATGACAAATTCTGCTGTTACATTTTAATTCCACCATGTTGCTTATCTATTTGATTTACTATTTAAACACCAACCAAAACAAACATCTTGGACTGAAAGTTTAATGAGTATAAAGAACACACGATAGGGAAAAGGACAGTAAATATAAATACTTTGCACTTCTTTCCATAAGAAAGCTAACCTGCTTTCATGTACAGTACTGTATATCTGACACTCTTATGGGTTAAAAAGATTTGCAAACTTAGTATGAAAATAATCTTTAATTTGTTTTATCTCATGCACTGGCTACATAAATGTATAACTAAACAATCAACCTTGGGAAATAGATATTAAATTTGGATAAATAAAATTTACAATGGATAAACTTTGCAAGTATAAAGTACACTTTATATCTAAAACTATAATGTGTTTACCATTGAAAGGTAATATAAATAAACTTAATCTATTAAAGTGTTCAAACAATGCAGAAATACAGTGTCTAATTTACTAAGCACTGTGTATATCTTTTATATTATTATCTGATCTGAATTAACCTTTTTATAGTTGGTTTGGGAAATAAGATTAAGAAATGTACTTTGCCCTTTCTTTCACTATTAGTTCTTAGACTGTAGGGAGGACATCAAGGCCCAAGCATAGAGAAAGATGTGAGAAATTGGAGCCAGCACCTGTTTACAGTATTGCTGAGATGCAGTTATTGGGCCGCAACTCCCAACAGTGAATCCCATACCAGATTTAATTAGTGATAGGATTAGAGATGTGTGCCAGACCATTTATGCTGGATTTGGATTTGCCTCTGATTCGTCGTCATGCTTTGGATTTGGATTTGCAAAACCGCCGTGACTTGTTTTGCATTTTGATTGGAATTTTTATTTAAAATTAACAAAAAAAAACTAAAATCACTTAATGTGGCCCTTTTTTGTATTATTAACCTTAACAACATAAATTTCCATTAATTTCCAGTCAATTTTGACCACCTCAGAGCTTACAATATTGTTTTCACCATTATTGGGCAAAGGCTGCTGCAACCTGGTTGGTTACTAAGCGACAGAGCAGTGGCACAAACACATGGCAGTTTATCGCACATGTGTGAAACATTGCCACACAGCAGTGGCAGAAATGAAAGTTGGTGCAATATGGAATTGTCATTGGGCCCTCTCTTCCACCCTTTTGTTGGATATTAAAAAGGACATGCCCAATTTAAAATACCAAGTATTTCAGTGACAGGGACTGACTCTTTTGTGGCTGAAGTGATTGCTTTGGGCCCCCACAAAACGATTTTTTGCAAGGACTACCTCCGATAACTAATGAGAAGGATGATGATGAGGGTGTTAATTACATTATAATCTTGTACAAAAAAAATTCATGAACTTGCTGCAAACTACGTAAAATAGAGGGGAAGCCTAGATGGCTAATGTGCCTACCTCTACTAACTTTGACCTCACAAATGGAGCAGATGCCTTCACTAACATTGTCAGGATTTGGGTGAAAATAATCCCACACCCAAGAGGTGGCTTTTTTGGTGTTATACCCTGGCATCACAATCGTTTTCATTTTATCACGGGCAAGAACTGCAGTCACTGGTGGCTGACTTACATCAACAACATTATTAACGTCCTCCTCACTGTCAGATAGAAGAACACACATATCACCCACATCCTGTTCTACTTCCACACACAAATCCTCAATTTCTAGTATGTCCTCATCACCGTCTTTACTTGTACTGCTCCACACATGTGCAGATGGTGCAGAAATGGTGGTAAGAGGTGAAAGAGACTTTTCTATGAAGACAGTGTGAAAAATGTCAGACTCACACATAGCTAATGTGGACACCCCTAGACTCTCCTCAGGGATTTGTGAACACAGAGATTGAGCCTTAGTGTTCTTTTTTTAGGGCACTTATATGTTGCTTTTTAAGGTGACACCTCTATTCCTTTTTTAACATTGTGAAAGATTTTGATTTCATGTGCCCTTTCCTAAACTTTCTGTCCCCTGGATAACCTCTAGTAGATTATGTACTATCATGGCTGGCAACAGTTTCAGTGTTAGTAGTTGGTTGCTGCTCCTTCTCTTATCTCAACTGATCATTATCCATATCGATGAACACACAGAAATATTAAAATCAATAGAGCAATATTTTTAATGTTTATTTTTTTTAATTCCCAGCTCAGCTCAACACTGCATGGAGTCACAGTGCTTTTATATGTACATGAACAGATACAGCCTACAGATGTAGTACAAACAGTAAAACAATATATTTTTTTCTGCTTTTTTAAGTATTATAATATAAGCCCTCATTTTGGTGATTGGTAGTTTATTATAATATAACTTAATACTAAAACAAACCATGAGCTATGATTTTATTTTAAAAATTATGTACATATATTTACTAAGTAGGATAGCTTACGGGGAAGTCTGGCCATGTCCTACCTATCAATGCTTAATTCCAGATGGTGCACAGTACATTAGAGTGGATATATTTAGAAGTTATTTGTAATTTTGGACTGACAGTAATGAAACATGAGCTCAAGTGCTGCCTACCAAGAAGTGCCGCCCCTAGGCACATGCCTCATATGTGCCTAATGGGAAATTCACTACTGTCTCCCCTAGAGCCTTATATAACATTGCTAAACTAATCTGTTGTTATTTTGTCTTTTGTATAAACTAAGCCCCATGCTTAATTTTTTTTGCAAAACCTTTAAATATTACACAAAATGTTTTAATGTTTTTTTTATAAGTGGTGTCAGAGGCACTCTATGGGAAGGGGGGTCCAGAGGCACTCTTGAGGAATGGAGTCAAAGGCCCGGTATGGGAGGGAGGTCAGGTGCATTTTTTGGTTCTGTTGCTGCCAGTGATCACTGTGTCAGTCCGGGATCCTACTGTGCGCTGATGATCCTGGCAGCAAAGTGCCTTCCTAGTCAAAGGCAGCCATTTGCCTGTGACTTATACCCCTTTTCCACTAGCTGTTTTTACCCGTGTTTTTGCACGGGGGCGCGCATCAACACGGATTTTTAGTAGGTGGAAACGGGTCAACACGGGTTGAGTGACCCGGGAATCCAACCCGGCTATTTACCTGGGTAGAACACGGTAATGACACGGATAGCGGTGCAGTGGAAACGGTCATTACACGTGTTTTCAGACCCGAGTAACGCTCTGAGACGCTGATTGGTGCTTGTAAGGAATTAACCCTTTTTGTACCCCCTCGATTTGATGACCTCTTTGGTACCAGTGAGAGTAAATCTTAACGCTATGTAAAGAATTCCGAGTCAATGGTTAAGAATCACTCTGGTTTATTATAAGGTTAACAATGGTTTATAAAGACGACGTACATGGGTGTAACTGACATGTGTTACACTCTTATTGGCTCGTTAGTAGTTACTAGGCAGAAGACAGAGATAGTACATCAGGCGGATTTCCATATATGGGTTTTCTGCAAGCGTCTCAAGCATCTACGAAAGTTTGTAACACAGGATATTTGGTAACACACAGAAGTAGAAATAACAGGTTTGATCAGGTATGGAACTGTCCTTGGAGATGAGGCATAAACAAGCCTTGTAATGTATGAACAGATAAGGGTATCCTGTAGAGAGTGCGTACGTGTCTATTCAAGCACGTAACAGTTCATATAGCATGTTTAACCCTTCAGTGCTTCTGGGGCACTGGAAGATGATGTCATCCCTGGGAGACACGCTGGGCACATGCAGGCATTGAGGCAGCAAACAAAACACTCTGAAGTCGCGCTGGGTACATACAGATCTTTTTATTGCAGCAGCTTCCAAACAAACAGACAATATACAGCAGCAGAAGCTCCAGCACAGCAACATGGCTAGCCATATCTGGTCAGACACAGAGATCAAGGAGCTGCTTAATATTCGGGGAGAGGAAGAAATAAGAAGGCAGGTGACTGGAACAGTTAAGGATGCTATCGTCTACAAGAACATATCCCTTATGCTGGCAGAAAGGGGCATCCAAAAAACCCAGCAACAAGTCGTTAACAAATTGAAGGCACTACGCAGACAATTCACCAAAGTACACGACCATAACCGCAAGAAAAGTGGTGCTGGGCGTATGGAATGGCCATATTTTGACCTATGCTATAGTGTCTTCGGCAAAACTGCGATAACAAATCCCATAGCACTATCGTCATCCAGCTCTGCCAGTCGCCAGATGTCAGTCGACGAGGACTGTGACGAAACACAGCACAGCCTTCCCAGCTCACAATGCAGCCCATCATCCCCGCTGCTTATATCGGACAGCAGTTTTGAAGACTCGACCGTCAATGATGATTCCATCAGTGCCACTATTGAGGACGTACCACAGTCTCTGGCGGAGACGTCGCAACCCCCCAAGACCACGACTTTGCGCTCAAATAGTAAGTATTACCATTACAAATACAGTTGCAGCAGTCCCTATATGTAAAGGCATGGTAATGTTGCAGAGTATAGCTAGTGTGCAGGTGGGAGAAGGCCACAAACACGTATATGCTACCACTGCTATTTTTAAATTGTTGCTTACATTCTGTTTCATCTCCTTCACAGTCTACAACGTTCCACAGCGGAAAAAGAAACTGAACAAAACAGAACAAACGGTCAAAGCAATGAAGTCCATTATCTTGGATCACCTGCGTGAGGCAGATAGTGAGCTCAATGCCCAGGAAGATGCACGGCTTGAGAGATTCCTTGCGTCAGAAAAAGAAATGCATCAAACTTTTATGAGTCAGTTAATGACCATGCATGATAGGCAGATGACATTTTTTGAACGCACGTTTGCACGTACCATAGGGAATACCACACAAACACAACAGCAAGACACAGCCTACCCACAGCACCCATATGGTCCATACAACTATGAGCCTCCCTCAAATCCCCCAACACAAATCCCGCAGTCCTCAGAATTTCGGGTATATAGACAACTGCCCTAGAGCAGCGGGTTATAAAACAATGTTTGTGTTTTAAGGTTATGTTTGCACTGTATCCTCAACCCTGATACCTACAAATGCAAACATTATTTTGATTTTACAGAGTGCCCTGTTGGCACTTTAAAGTTTTATAGTGTTACCTCAGAAAATGGGCAGTGGGATCCAGATATTTGGGCTACCTTTTTATATTGTTACCTCAGAAAATGTGCGGCAGTGCGATCCAAATATTGGGGGTGACCCGATATCTGCCAAACCAAACATTAGGGTTTTTTTTATACAGAGTGCCCTGTTTGCACTTTACTCTTTTACCTCAGGGCAGGTGTCTTCACCATGTGGCTCTCTAGCTGTTGTGGAAACACATAGCAACACATGCTGGTACATGTTGTTCCACAACAGCTGGAGGGACACATGTTGAAGACCCCTTGCGTTATGTGGAATTTTACATGTTTGCACTTAAATATTTTATAATGTTACCTCAGAAAATGTGCGGCAGTGCGATCCAAATATTGGGGGTGACCCGATATCTGCCAAACCAAACATTAGGGTTTTTTTTATACAGAGTGCCCTGTTTGCACTTTACTCTTTTACCTCAGGGCAGGTGTCTTCACCATGTGGCCCTCTAGCTGTTGTGGAAACACATAGCAACACATGCTGGTACATGTTGTTCCACAACAGCTGGAGGGACACATGTTGAAGACCCCTTGCGTTATGTGGAATTTTACAGTGACATGTTTGCACCTAAATATTTTATATTGTTACCTCAGAAAATGTGTGCCAACTGTTTAAAAGGAAAAATATAATAACAACTTTTGAACCAAATTTTTATAACTGAAAAAACGAAATAAACAAAAATTGTTTGCACACAAAAACTTGTCTGTTTTCTCTACTGCAACATTGTTTGAAGATTAGCTGCAATGGTGGCCCTTATGCACTCGCTGGCAGCGTCATGCCCCCCCACCAAGCCTGGTGCATCATGTACAGTGACCCCCGCCCCATGATCATGTACATTCCACTCGGGGAGAAAGTTTTCCTTTTGTATCTCACATATGTTATGGAGAATGCAGCAGGCCGCTACTATATCTGGCATTATTTTCAAGTCCACATCATTCCTCTTCATGAGGCAGCGCCAGCGTCCTTTTAAACGCCCAAACGCATTCTCCACTGCCATACGGGCCGAACTTAGGGCATGGGTATATGATGTCTGTTCGGGGGATAAGTGAACATGCTGGGTGTAGCCCTTCATTAGCCAGCGCTGTAATGGGTATGCTGCATCACCAATGAGATGGACCGGGATGTCCACACCATGTACGATCACCGATTTCTGTTAATAAAACATTAATATTATTACAGGGGTAAAACTTGACTATTGGTTTATGGGCGAACATTAGTTTAAGTAGTAAATAATCTTACCTCTCGAGGGAAAAGCCATCCACCAAGCTTGTCCTCAGCAATACTGTAAAGATCGGAGTTGGCGAGAACCCTTGCATCATGTGACCGTCCGGGCCACCCTATGAAGACATCTGTGAAACTAAAAATAAAGGTTTATGCATTATCATAAAACAGGCCAAGCCTATTTCAAACACATTAGTGAAACAGTGCTTACCAGTATTTGTGGTCCACTACAGCTTGCAGAACAATGGAATGCCAACCCTTACGATTGTAATAGTCTGCTGGGTTGTCATGGGGGGCGATGATGGGGATGTGGGTCCCATCTATGGCACCAGCACACTGTGGGTAGCCACGCTTCTTAAACCCTTTTATAGTCTCATCTAGCCGCTGTCCTTGTGGCAAGGAAATAAAGCGATGGTACATGGTATCCAGCAATGCCCGCGTGACCTGGTAGACAATCTTGCAGACCGTGCCAATCCCTACTCCAAATAAACTGGAAACTGTGCGATACTCTCCAGGGGTAGCATACCACCAGAGAGCAATCGCTAATCTCCTGGCTGGCTCAATGGGCTTACGGAACCTGGTGGTCTGCATGGTTATTGCGGGGGACAGTAGTTCCAAAACATACTCGAATGTAGCGCGAGACATCCTGAAGTTTGACATCCACTGCTCCTCCTGATATGCTAGAATAGTCTGCATGAATGCTTCCCCATGTCTGCGATCTCTCATCCACATTCTTCGGCTTGGTGTACAGTTCATTGTTATTAAAGAAATAACAACAGTGGATGATATACGCGCTCTCCTCCTTTTCAAATATTTGCGTCGATAGGTAGCCCTCTCTGCAAAGAATTGAGCTCTCCTTCTCCAGCTCTGCAGTAGGTAGCACAAGGTGAAAAGCTGCATCAAGCTGTCTGTAGCAGAAAGCAGCAGTAAACTGCAAACAGTCTGCGACTCCATGCTAGACACAGCTACTGCACCGGTGTCCATTGCTGCAATGCTGTGAGCAGGCCCCACCCCTCCCTTTTGGTCCTTTTGATGACATCATCTTGATGAGACAGTAAAAAGTCCATTTGTAATGACAGCAATAGGCTTTTACAGAGCTTACCCGGGTTAAGTGGAAACAGATCAGACACGGGAATAACCCGTGTCGAAGTGTAGTGGAAACGGGGGAGCCGACACGGGTTGTAGCCGTGTTAAACATCCCGGATCGGACACGGTACGTAGGTGGAAAAGGGGTATTAGAGGCAGCTCAATAAAGAGATTATAAGTGCCCGCAGTCCATGACCACACACACTCCCATTCACCAAATAAGCAGGCTATAGCAGTGACCAGTGTTGCCATGTGTAGCCACTCCCTCAGGGTGACATAATGGAAGTCACCAGTAAAGAGTATCATATGATCAGCTGCTGCAAGTACATTATCTAACTGTGGCTTTGCATAGTGTGGCCAGTAGAGCTGTCACTTCTATTGCTCTGTAATACCACATAAGGTGAGCTGTGTGTAGAGAGGAGGAGGGCCCTCATGGCACCTCAGGCTCTAGAGCAAGCGCACCCTTTGCACCAGTAGTAGTTACATTCCTGTTGGGTAGCTGAATACAATTTACAGGTATAACTATTGATATTTAAAATACAATTTCTTCCTAAAATAATCTGCTAATTTTAAAGATCTGTTATTACTAATTAACGTTTAGTATTTGTTATATATTTTACATACACTTAACTTGCATAGTCATTTTATTTTAAATGCCATTTCAGTGTATTTTCCATGTTCAACATAGTTGAATATCGTGCATTTATCCCTAGAACAAATGTAAAAACAAAAATAATGCAAATTAAATTTATACAACCCTTATAATCTTTAAATTAGTTTTTTTCTATCATTATCACCTCTGTTGCAGTATGCATAAAAATAACACCACCAATTAATTTGTCACCTTAGCTAGAGCTGTAGCCATGGAAACAATCAATATAGTCCAACACAGTCAGCGGTGCAAGTGGGCAGGTACGGGTGGGTACGGCGTATCTTTAAGAATTTATCCATGGGTCCGCCGCTCCCTTCCCTCCCTCCCTCCGCTGCTCACCGGCGCCGCTGCTTGAGGGGAGGAGAGCGCAGCATTCTCTCTCCTGCGCCTCAGTGTCTTCCTTCAAGTCAGCGCCGGCCCGTGAGCCAATCAGAGCTCGCAGATCGTCAGCCAAGGGTGCCGGACTGTGAGCTTTGATTGGCTCACGGATGGTGCTGAATTAAAGGAAGACAGTGATACCCGCACCGACTGAGGGGCAGGAGAGGTGCAGGCTGCACTCTCCTCCCCTCCCCTCACACACACACACACACACACACACACACACACACACACACACACACACACACACGATCAAGACACCAGCAGCAGCAGCAGTGAGCAGCAGGGGAAGGGAGGCATGTATACCTGGCACTGGGGGCATATCTGTCACTGGGGGGACATGTGTATCTGGCACTGGGGGCATATCTGGCATTGGGGGCATGTGTATCTGGCACTGGGGGCATATCTGCCACAGGGGGCATGTGTATCTGGCACTGGGGGCATATCTAGCACTAGGGGGGCATTTCTGTATCTGGCACTGGGGGGCAATGTATATCTGACACAGTGGGGGCATTTGTGTATCTGGCACTGTGAGGCAATGTATATCTGGCACTCTGGGGGCATTTGTGTATCTGGCACTGTGGGGCAATGTGTATCTGGCAATGTGAGGCAATGTATATCTGGCACTGGGGGCATTTGTGTATCTGGCACTGTGGGGCAATGTGTATCTGGCACTGTGAGGCAATGTATATCTGGCACTCTGGGGGCATTTGTGTATCTGGCACTGTGGGGCAATGTGTATCTGGCAATGTGAGGCAGTGTATATCTGGCACTCTGGGGGCATTTTTGTATCTGGCACTGTGGGGCAATGTGTATCTGGCACTGTGAGGAAATGTATATCTGGCACTCTGGGGGCATTTGTGTATCTGGCACTGTGGGGCAATGTGTATCTGGCACTGTGAGGCAATGTATATCTGGCACTCTGGGGGCATTTGTGTATCTGGCACAGTGAGGCAATGTGTATCTGGCACTGTGGGGCAATGTATATCTGGCACTGTGGGGCAATGTATATCTAGCACTGTGGGGCAATGTGTATCTGGCACTATTGGGGTCATATGTGTATCTGCCTTTCCCTCCATATGTGTATCACGCCCCCATTTTTATTGGCCATGCCCCATTTTCATTGGCCACGCCTCATGTGGCATTTGGCCACACCCTTTTTTGGACTCGCGTGCCGAAGGCGCCCGCACAAAGTACTGTACCTATAAGACATTTTTTCTACTTGCACCACTGAACACAGTGTTCCAATCATTATACAGTAGAAAGTGCTATGGAAGACCAGTTATTACAACATACAGTATGTGTTAAATTGGATCAACATAGTATTTCTCAGATTGCAACCAGCAATTTCAGGCAGAAGTCCTATATAGATGTACTATGATGTGAACAAAATCAATAGGCAAACGTTATTTCCAAGTTTACGTCCTTAAATAAAGACTGTATGGTATAATTTCAAATAAAGCCATGCAGGCGTACATTTACTGCTATAAGTTGTATACCGCTTGTCAGCTGTATGTAATAAATGAATAATGACATGATTTTGATTTTTCAAAGTATTACACAAATGTATAGAATACATTATAGTAATTATAAGTAGAACCACTTAAATATGAGAATTGCTTCCTACAATTATTGGATTTTAATGGTTTTAGCAGGCATTTTCATTTGTATTCCACTGTGGTTTCTGGGGCTATAATTAAGATTGGCTTATTCACCAGTCTAACACACATTCAATTCCCCTTGTGCAAATCTAACAATCTCATTTACACTTAATTAGTTTTGAAGTGCTCATTAGTTTTTTGTGTGTTCTTTTCTCTGTTTTGGATGGGTAGACATGTAATCTTTTTGTTTTGGTACACTTGTTTGTCACGTTCAGCAATTTCGTAACAATTTTGTGCTGTCTACTTTAGAGATGTGCGTCGGGCACTTTTCGTGTTTTGTGTTTTGGTTTTCGTTCTGGTTCCATGCTCGTTTTTGGATCTGGATTGGTTTTGCCAAAACCACCCTTTCATGTTTGGTTTTGGTTTTGGTTTTGGATCTGGATGATTTTTTAAAGAAAAAAAATACAAAAAAAGCTAAAATCACAGAATTTGGGGGTAATTTTGATCCTACGGTATTATTAACCTCAAAAACATTAATTTCCACTCATTTCCAGTCTATTCTGAACAACTCACACAATATTGTTTTTAGGCAAAAAGATTGCACCGAGCTAAGCGACACAAGTGTTCGGCACAAACACCTGGTCCATCTAGGAGTGGCAGTGCAGTTTCAGACAGGATGGCAGATTTAAAAAATAGGCCCCAAACAGCACATGATACAAAGAAGAAAAAGAGGTGCAATGAGGTAGCTGGATGGCTAAGCTAAGCGACATAAGTGTACGGCACAAACAACTGGCCCACCTAGGAGTGGCACTGAAGTGGCAGACAGGATGACACTTTAAAAAACTAGGCCCCAAACAGCACATAATGCAAAGAAGTAAAAGAGGTGCAATGAGGTAGCTGTATGACTAAGCTAAGCGACACAAGTGTGCGGCACAAACAACATGGGACATGCTGGAATTTGGCCAGATGTAATACACGCACAATATTGGTGGCACAGGAGAGTGTATCCCTAAACCACACACACACACGGCAAAGCCTGTAAAATTAATTTGGATAATAATAAGCCTTTTATTTGGAGCTATTATAATAATATGCAGCACAGGCGAGCGTACCCCTACACCACACAGGACAAACCCTGTAAAAATTATTTGGATAATAATATAAGTAATGTATATAACACTTTTATTTGGAGTAAATAATATACAGCACAGGACACTACCACTGGACTTATGGCAGCACAGGACACCACCACTGGACTTATGGCAGCACAGGACACCACCACTGGACTGATGCAGCACAAGACAGCACCACTGGACTGGACTTATACGGCAGTACCCCTGAACTTAACTCCTTGAGTTGTACGGCAGTGTCAGACAGGATGGCACTTTAAAACACTAGTCCTCAAACAGCACATGATGCAAAGAAGAAAAAGAGGTGCAAGATGGAATTGTCTTTGGGCCCTCCACCCACCCTTATGTTGTATAAAAAGGACATGCACACTTTAACAAACCAATCATTTCAGCGACAGGGTCTGCCACACGACTGTGGCTGAAATGACTGGTTTGTTTGGGCCCCCACCAAAAAAGAAGCAATCAATCTCTCCTTGCACAAACTGGCTCAACAGAGGCAAGATGTTGACCTCATCCTCATCCCCCGATTCCTCACCCCTTTCAGTGTGTACATCCTCCTCCTCAGAGTGTATTAATTCGTCCACTACTGGAATCCACCATCACAGGTCCCTGTGTACTTTCTGGAGGCAATTGCTGGTAAAGGTCTTCCTGGAGGAATTTATAATTCATTTTGATGAACATCATCTTCTCCACATTTTGTGGAAGTAACCTCCTATGCTGATTGCTGATAAGGTTACCGGCTGCACTAAACACTCATTCGGAGTACACACTGGATGGGGCAACTTAGGTAAAATAAAGCTAGTTTGTGCAAGGGCATCCAAATTGCCTCTTTTTCCTGCCAGCATACATTCGGACTGTCTGACATGCCTACTTGGATGCTGTCACTCATATAATCCTCCATTATTCTTTTAATGGTGACAGAATCATATGCAGTGACAGTAGACATGTCAGTAATTGTTGGCAGGTCCTTCAGTCCAGACCAGATGTCAGCACTCGCTCCTGACTGCCCTGCATCACCGCCAGCGGGTGGGCTAGGAAATCTTATCCTTTTCCTCACAGCCCCAGTTGTGGGAGAAAATGAAGGAGGAACTGCTGACGGGTCACGTTCTGCTTGAGTTGACAATTTTCTCACCAGCAGGTCTTTAAACCTCTGCAGACTTGTGTCTGCCAGAAAGAGAGATACAACGTAGGCTTTAAACCTAGGATCGAGCACGGTGGCCAAAATGTAGTGTTCTGATTACAACAGATTGACCACCCTTGAATCCTGTCAAAGCGAATGAAGGGCTCCATCCATAAGTCCCACATACTTAGCGGAATCACTCCATCTTAGCTCCTCCTTTAATTTCTCCAGCTGCTTCTGCAAAAGCCTGATAAGAGGAATGACCTGACTCAAGCTGGCAGTGTCTGAACTGACTTCAGGTGTGGCAAGTTCAAAGGGTTGGAGAACCTTGCACAAGATGGAAATCATTCTCCACTGCGCTTGCCTATATCCTCCTTTGCCTATATCGTAGGTGGATGTATATGCTTGAATGGCCTTTTGCTGCTCCTCCATCCTCTGAAGCATATAGAGTGTTGAATTCCACCTCGTTACCACCTCTTGCTTCAGGTGATGGCAGGGCAAATTCAGGAGTGTTTGCTGGTGCTCCAGTCTTCGGCACGCAGTGGCTGAAAGTCAAAAGTGGTCCGCAATTTTTTTGGCCACCAACAGCATCTTCTGCACGCCCCTGTCATTTTTCAAAAAATTCTGCACCACCAAATTAATTGTATGTGCAAAACATGGGGCGTGCTGGAATTTGCCCAGATGTAATGCACGCACAATATTGGTGGCGTTGTCCGATATCACAAATCCCCAGGAGAGTCTAAGTGGGGAAAGCCATTGTGCGATGATGTCCCTCAGTTTCCGTAAGAGGTGTGCCTCTTAGGGAAAGCAGTGATACATAGCATAGCATGCCTAGGAACCAGTTGGCGTTTGCGAGATGCTGTTACTGGTGCCGCTGCTGTTGTTGCTGCAGTAGGCAATACGTCTACCCTGTGGGCTGTCACAGTCATATAGTCCTTAATCTGCCCTGCTTCACTTGTCCATATGTCCATGGTTAAGTGGACAGTGGGTAGAACTGCATTTTTTAGGACACTGAGGACACTTTTTCTCATATCTCTGTACATTCTCGGTATCGCCTGCCTAGTGAAGTGGAATCTAGATGGGATTTGGTACCGGGGACACACTACCTACATCAATTCTCTAAGTCCCACTGAACTAATGGTGGATACCGGATGCACATCTAACACCAACATAGCTGTCAAGGCCTCAGTTATCCATTTTGCAACAGGATGACTGCTATCATATTTCATCTTTCTCGCAAAGCACTGTTGGACAGTCAGTTGCCTACTTGAAGTAGTACAAGTGGTCTTCCGACTTCCGCTCTGGGATGACGATCGACTCCCAGCAGCAACAACAGCAGCGGCAGCAACAGCAGCAGTAGGCGTACCACTCATGGATCCTCCGGAGGAATCCCAGTTAGGAGAGGACTCCTCAGTCTTGACAGTGACATGGCCTGCAGGACTACTGACGTTCCTGACTGAGAGCAAAGTTGACGTTGAGGGAGTTGGCGGTGTGGCTTGCAGGAGCTTGGGTACAAGACGAAGAAGGGATTTAGGTGTCAGTGGACTGCTTACGCTTTTAACCAATGTTTCTGAACTTGACAATGACTTCTGATGAATGCGCAGCAGGTGACATATAAGTGAGGATGTTCCTAGGTGGTTAACGTCCATACCCCTACTTATTACGGATTGAAAGAGGCAACACACGGCTTGACACCTGTTGTCCATGTTTGTGGAGAAATAATTCCACATGAAGAGGTGGCTTTATTTGGTATTTTGCCCAGGCATCACAATGGGCTTCTTCATCCCATGGACAACAACCGTCTGCCCCGTTGCCTGATTTAAACAAACCACATCACCATCAGAATCCTCATCGTCAACTTCCTCCTCAGCACCAGCAACACCCATATCCTCATCCTGGTGTACTTCAACAGTGACATCAGAAACTGGACTGGGGGTGCTACTTCCAGCACTTGCAGAAGGCGTGTAAATGGTGAAAGGAGCCACCTCTTCCCGTCCAGTGTTGGGAAGGTCAGGCATCGCAACCGCCAACACACTTAGACTCTCCTTGGGGATTTGTGATACTATTTTAGAATGCACAGTTTTTTGCTGTGCTTTTGCCAGCTTAACTCTTATCATTTTCCTAGTAGGAGGATGAGGGCTTCCATCATCATGTGAAGCTGAACCACTAGTCATGAACATAGGCCAGGGCCTTAGCTGTTCCTTGCCACTCCGTGTCGTAAATGGCATATTGGCAAGTTTACGTTTCTCCTCAGACCATTTAAATGTATTTTTTGGGTCTTTCTACTGAACTTTGGCTTTTTGGATTTTACATACCCTCTACTATCACATTGGGCATCGGCCTTGGCAGACGACGTTGATGGCATTTCATCATCTATGTCATGACTAGTGGTAGAAGCTTCAGCACTGGGAGGAAGTGGTTCTTGAACTTTCCCTATTTTAACCTCCAAAATTTTGTTCTTCATTATTTTTCTGGAGTTATATAACAATATGCAGTACAGGAGAGTGTACCTCTACACCACAAGGGGCAATCCCTGTGAAAATTATTTGGATTAAATATAATTAACCCCTTTATTTTGAGTAAATAATATACAACACAGGACAGCACCACTGAACTTATAATGCAACACCACTGGACTGGACTTATAGTATACGACAGTATCACTGGAATTATACAGCAGTATCACTGGATTTATATGGCAGTATCACTGGACTGGATTTATATGGCAGTATCACTGGATTTATATGCCAGAATCACTGGAATTATACAGCATTATCACTGGAATTATATGGCAGTGTCAATGGAATTATATGGCAGTATCACAGGAATTATATTGCAGTACCACTGGACTGGATTTATATGGCAGTATCACTGGATTTACACGCAAGTACCACTGGAATTATATTGCAGTATCACTGGAATTATATGGCAGTATCACTGGAATTATACGGCAGTACCACTGGAGTTATACTGCAGTACCACTGGATTTATACGGCAGTACCACTGGACTGGATTTATATGTCAGTATCACTGATCTTATACGCCAGTACCACTGGAATTATACGGCAGGATCACTGGAATTATACGGCAGTATCACTGGAATTATATGGCAGTATCACTAGAATTATACGGCAGTATCACTGGAATTATATGGCAGTACCACTGGATTTATAGGGCAGTACCACTGGACATAGTATCACTGGATTTGGACGGGAGTACCATTGGACATACAGTATACGGCAGTATCACTGGAATCATATGGCAGTACCACTGGACATAGACGGCAGTATCACTGGATTCATACGGCAGTACCACTGGACATATACAGCAGCACAGGGACACCACCACTGTACTGATGCAGGACAACACAGCACCACTGCAATGGACTGGACTTATACTGTAGCACTGGACAAATGGCAGCAGAGGACACCACCACTGTGACTTGACTGATGCAGCACAATACACCTCCACTGAACTAAAGCAGCACAACACAGCACCACTGGACTGGACTTATAGAGCAGCACTGGACATATGGCAGCAGAGGACACCACCACTGTGACTGGACAGATGCAGCACAAGACACCACCACTGTACTGATGCAGGACACTAAGGACGGAGACACGTCCTCTCGCTACACTCTCCAATGCCGGAGTGAAAATGGCGGCGACGCGCGGCTCCTTATATGGAATCCAAACCCTGCGAGAATCCGACAGCGGGATGATGACGTTTTACCTCGTTCTGGTTTCCGAGTAAGGCGGGAAAACCAGAGCCTGACTCGGATCCGGGCTCGGGTAGTGAAGTTCGGTGCGGTTTGGTTCTCAGGGAACCGAACCCGCTCATCTCTAGTCTACTTTGATGTTGGTGTTTGCATTAATAGGTGACAAGTGATAATGGTTATGTTTTGTAGTCACTAAATCTCAACTTGCTATATTGTTTAGGTATTGAGTTTAACAAGGCATTCACTTGCATGTAGTTAGCACTGTAGTAAATTTAAAAGATAGTAAAAAAAAGAAAATGAAAAAAGCCCGCCGTAAATTAAATACAGTAATGCTTTAATCTGTATTTATCAAAATGGATTGATACATTTGAAGACTAAGGGCTTGATTCAGAGATGGATGAAAATGCAAAACTACTTGTAAGCAGCTTAGTATTTCCATCCTATTATAAGGAGGGACATGCAGAAGACATCTCAGTAGAAGAGATGCCCCCTACATGCAGCTGCAAACCCAGCACTGCAACCAACGCCACAAGCTGGGCTCTAACATCGCAACCATCGCTTACTCAGCTGACTGATGGAAGTGGGGGTTGCGAGTCCAGAAAGTGACCCTGTCCTCTCCCCTTCCTGTAAATGGGGGTGACAAGCCCCTGTTTCTGGGAATGCATGCCTCCACCACCCCCTCAATGTCACTGCCTGTCAATCATGCAGCAGAAGAGGGGAGCTGCCGGCTACAACACAAGGCCTATTCTGCACATGTGCAGAACAGACCTTGCGAGACTGCAGTTTCCTGTTAGTCAGGAATCTGCGTGGTACCTGCATCCCAGTCTGAAAGAACTATCTGCAGCGTAAAGAAGAACAAGTAGCCTGAAGAAGGGATAAAGAAGTGCTAAAGCAGTGATAAGTGCAAGGTGATAATGCACCAGCCAGTCGGCTCCTAAATGTTAACACACCAGCCAATCAGCTCCAATATGTAAATTAACAGTTAGGAGCTGATTGGCTGGTGCATTATCACCTTGCGTTTATCACTGTTTTATCACTTCTTTATACCTTCTCCAGGCTTAATACATCTGCCCATTGATTTGAATTAGATTTCTATTCTGTTCATTCACTTTGCATTTTATTATTAATGAAAACAAACATAAGCATTCTTACTTTGCAGCATTTTTTTTTCCACACCTGCCTAAAACATTTACACAGTACTGTAGTTCTGTAAGGGCTTATGCATAGTTTCATATATTTTCCTACAGTATATAAATAATTGTTAAATTAATTGTTATTTAATTGTTCAACTCCTGATATATGTGACAAAGAAATGAATAAACAAATGAAAGTGCACTGATAAGAGAAAAGTGTTTTGTACTGTTCGTCTACCATACAATATTTTCTATTACGTTATACAGTAAATGCAGTATATGTAACGCTAATAGAAAAGGGAGAGTGTCCTACAACTTGCACGGTAAAGTGTGAACGCTCTCCCTCGTACGGATCTCTGGCCGTCCTTACTTTAGTGAAGCCTATTTATTATTGCCTACACACTGCAATGTTTTTGTTTCTTTCCTATTTGTATGTATCTTTCCTGAGGTGTTTCAATGATTTTTTTAAATGTATATATATATATATATATAATATATATATATATATATATATATATGTATGCGTTGTTGGATCTTATTGAATTAGGAGCCTGGTTCAGAGATGTACGTTAATTCAATGTTAATGCACATCTTTGATGTTTTAAGATCTGCTCATGTGCATGTGCAGGTCTCGTTCCGCGACATCGCTCGTATTGCCTTGGCACCATAGACTGATCAGCAGGCTGTGGCTGTTTGGGGGTGGGATAGCGGTGTCAAAGCCAAATTAAGGGGGGGGGGCACAAGATTACTGTACCTGGTGCTCCCTTGTGTCAGGGAGTCCCCCACCCGGAGCACACTGACATCACTAGCTCTCCATCTTGTGCTATTTGAAATTTTTAAGAGGCCTTGACTCAAAAACTATTTTTTATTTTTTTTATATCATCCCACAATTGCGATTTCATTCTTCTTGGGGAAAAAACCTCTTCATCTCGACGACCAGAAGATTCAGCAAACCAATCATTTAGGATAAGTATTCTTTATTTATTTTTTTCACTTTTTATCACACCAATTTATTTAGTCCAATAACAATTGGCTGATTCATCAGCCACCAAGGTCCTTTTTTTTTATATTCCAGCGCCAACTTGCTGCACCCATCCACTCCTTCTAGCTTTATTCAATTTTGGGTTTTTTGGGATTAATCCAGGGGTGTCAGTAAGAGGCTGCAGGAGGTCCATATTACAAGTAGCACCCTACATGTTCTACCCAACTTTCTTCTGTCCAAAAAACTGTATTGCATAATGTGTACTGGCCAAACTACAATGGGACAAAATGTGAAATAGAGCACTATTATGGTTAAAAAAAATAAATTAGAGCACTATACTTGGGCATAAAATGAGCAACTGCTGTGGAAATGTCTCTCTCTAGAAGCATTGGGACAGGGGCCACTTCAAAATGTTGTTATGGGGCCCACAAATTCTGGCTACACCCATGGATGTCAGCAGCCATTGGATGAGCAATCAGAAACAATCGTGATAATGGAAACCATGGCACCCCTTACATTGAATGAAAAAAGTCAAGTTACGGAAAGAAGCCATACATTTTCCCTAGTACAATCCAGGACCTATGAGTGTCCAATGAGTAGTAATCTTCTTATATAATACTCAAAACATGTGACATTGCACTCAGTGGTGGGTTAATACTGTATCTCATGAAATGATTGACTTTATTCCAAGGAAGCAATATCTATTCTGTAAATATTTTTGAGAATTGTAAATGTTTAGAAATTAATTGTTTTGGGACAAAGGGGGTTATTCAGGTTTGTTAGCTAACCAAAAAAGAACATAATGGACAAATCCATGTTGCATGATGCAACATGTCCAGAGAGATTAGATTTGGGTGGATTATATTGTTTCTGTGCATGGTAAATAGTGACTGATTTATTTTTAATAGGGGTGAGTGCCAGGCCATTTTTCGGGTTTTGTGTTTAGGTTTTATTTCTCTATCTCCTTCATGTTTTTGGATCGGTATTGTTTTTTGCCAAAACTGCCCTTGTGGGTTTTAGTTTTAGTTTTGGATCTGGATTAAAAAATAAAAAAAAATCGTAAAAAGAGCTAAAATAATAGAATTTGGGAGTATTTTTGTTCCTACAGTATTAATAACCTCAATAACATTCATTTCCATGAAATTCCAGTCTATTCTGAACACCTCACAGCTCACAATATTGTTTTCATCCAGTTTAGACCAAAAAGTTGCACCGAGGTAGCTGGATGACTAAGCTAAGTGACAGAAGTGGGCGGCACAAACAAATGGCACATCTAGGAGTGGCACTGCAGTGACAGACAGGATGGCAGTTCTATAAACTATGTCTAAGAAATGGTCCAATGAGCACATAATGCAAAGAAAAGAGGTGCAAGATGGAATTGTCCTTGAGCCCTCTCAGCCAGCCTTATGTTCTATATTAACTTCCTTATGTTGTATATTAAACAGGACATGCAAAGTTTAACAAACCAATCATTTCAACAACAGGGACTGTCACTTGTGGCTGAAATTATTGGTTTGTTTGAACCCCCACAAAATAATCTGGCAATGGGCAGTGCACAAACTGGATTTAGTACTTTAAACAGGCACAATGTTGTAATCAGCATCCGATTCCTCACCCCCATCAGTGTGTACATCCTCTTCTTAGCAGACTATTAATTTGTCCCTGTTGGAATCCACCATCACAGGTCCCTCTGTCCTTTTTAGAAGTAATTGCTGATAAAGCTCAAATGAATCAGAAATATATATTTTTACACACTGCGGTTTAGCGTCACTGACAGTGTCACACAAATAAATCAGAAATAGGTATTATTATTATTTTTATATCACACACCAGTGGTTACAGTGTACCACAAAAGAGTCAGAAATATATATTTTTATAAGCTGTGGTTTAGCTTCAGTGACAGTGTCGCACAAATGAGTCAGAAATATGTATTATTATTTTTTATATCACTGCCCGGTGGTTACAGTGTTGCACAAATAAGTCAGAAATATGTATTATTACACACTGTGGTTTAGCTTCACCAACAGCGTTGCACAATACGTGTATGAGTCGGAAATGGTAGTTAAACACTGTGGTTGACCTTTACAAACAGCGTTGCACAATACGTGTATGAGTCAGAAATGGTAGTTGAACACTGGTTGACCTTCACCAACAGCATCGCACAATACGTGTATGAGTCTGAAATGGTGGTCGAACACTGCGGTTGACCTTCACCAACAGCGTTGCAAAATACGTGTATAGGTAGGAAATAATCTACTGCGGTCTGACTGGCAGTGGCACAGTACTTATGAAAATACAATAAAAATTGTATAGTACACTGGGGTACAGTACAATCAAAAAGATATGTATTTTTTATCATTATAATTTTAGGCTTTTAATTTTTCGCTTTTATTATTTTCATTTTACACTAGGGCGGAGCCCCTGGATGGATCTCCTCTTTCAGATACAGCAGACAGAGATAGCAACCCTTTTTCAGATTGAGTAAACAGAGAGAGCACCCCTTTCAGGTACAGCAGACAGAGAGAGCACCCCTTTTTCTGGTACAGCAGACAGAGAGAGCACCCCTTTCAGATACAGGAGACAGAGAGAGCACCCCTTTCAGATACAGCACACAAAGCACCCGCCCAACGCCAGGCAACACAGTACTAAGACTGTCTAGTACACTCTCCACAGCCGGAATGAAGATGGTGCCGATGCATGGGGACCTATATAGAATCCAAAAGCCATGAGAATCCGACAGTGGGAATAAGAAGTTTTAGGATCCAAGTAAAATGGAAAGTCTCGAGCTGGACTCGAATCCCAGCTTGGATTGCAATGTTCGGGTGGGTTCGGTTCCCCAAGAACCGAACCCGCTGATCCATACATTTTACACTGCCATTTAGACTTTAGATTTCAGTTGAAACACACCCCACCGATATCTAACTCTCTCTGCACATGTTACATCTGCCCCAACTCAGTGCACCATGGTTTTCCCCATTAGTGTACTTTTTAGTTTGCTAACAAACCTGAATTAGGCTCAAAGTTCTGACATCAAGAATTATTTCAGAATTGTGCAAATTTGATCATCTCTATTTCACGATCTTTAACCTAGGAGCCACATACCAACAAGTGCTCAAGACAAGAGAAAAAATCTTTAATCTGTTCATTGAGAGCTACCAGTTTGTCCGTATACAACATTATATACATGTGCAGAGTCTGTTACATTTTAATATTTAGCAGCTTAATTCCCATTTGAATGGTTTGTGTGCTTGGATGATATCACCATATTTTATTTCACCATAATAAAAGCTCAAACAGAGATTCTGAAATAGGTAGAGAGAAAAACATGAAGAGGAGGGAAACCTGAAAGTTGTAATAAAACAAAGAAAAGACAACACAAGTATTGTTTATTGTCACTGGGCTCTTGGCTCTAATGTGGTCTCACTTCTCATCCTGTGTCATCATAGAAGGAATCCCTCATTCTCTGCCTTAAGGCCCGTACACACTGGTCGATATATCGGCCGTTCTCCTGAACGGCCGATATATCGCGGGACCGTCGGCCAGTGTGTACGGCCGATACGTCTGTGAACTCCGTCGTTCACAGACGTATCGCGTCGGCCGCGCAGCACAGCTGACGGCCAATATATCTACCGATATATTGGCGCGTCGCTGTGTGTGTACGGGGCGGCCGGCGGTGATTGACAAGTGAACTGGGCGGGCGTGTGTACACGCCCGCCCAGTTCATGACGTCAGTCCCCGACGGATCGAGCAGTGTGTATGCTGAACACACTGATCGATCCATCCATAGATATATCTGCAGATCAATTGATCTGCAGATATATCTGTTAGTGTGTACCCACCTTAAGACTTACAATCCAGCATCCACAATTGAGTCAGATAAGCACTTGGGTACATGGATGCTAGTGGACATTGATGGCTAGAGGATGTATCTAGCTATCAATTATCCGTGAAGTATAATTAAGGACCCATAAACATTGGAACAAATGCCTATCCAGATATTTAACAACCATTCCCAATTAAGAATAGCAGGAAATACCATGCCTTGATGTAACTACTACAACTGGAAGCAGATCACGAATACAGTAAGTAAGGGCTACATGCAATTGACTTTCACTAGGGAAGATAATTAAGTTGTCCCCACTGCCTTGGGTATAGACCTACTTCATACTTGCCGGGAAAAAAGGAGAGAGAGAGAGAGAGAGAGAAGAGAAGAAAGGATCTGTTTCCGGTGCACAAAGGTTTAAAAAAAAACTTTTATTGTATCCTTAAAATTAACAGGAATTTTGCTGGAAAAACAGCAATGATATGATCTGTGGTAGCACCCCCTGCTTGTATTTATATGATATAAAAAAACAATATTAGGGGTCCATGATATTTGGAATGTTTGAAATAAAAGTAGAATTAATTAAAACTTAGTTTCCTCTGCAACAATATCCTTTCTCCCCTTCCCCTTAAATGCAACTACTTCATACTTGCCAACGTTTCCTTTCTGTCAGGGAAACTCCCTCCTTCTCTGACTCCCTAATTAGTTTAGCAATCTCCCTGATTGCACCTTACCCCCATTATGTAGCTGTTATATACTGTACTTGGAAAAAAAAAGAAATCACAGATACATAATCTGAAATGGGATCATGAGTGCCATTTCCCAACATTGGTTATAAGGAGCAATGATCCCTATGGATACATGTATTTTCAAATAATGGTGCAGTTGTATTAAGCAGGGTGAAGTGATTAAGTGGAAGGTGATAACTAGTGATTTGCACCGGAAATTTTTCGTGTTTTGTGTTTTGGTTTTGGATTCGGTTCCGCAGCCGTGTTTTGGATTCGGATGCGTTTTGGCAAAACCTCCCTGAAAATTGGATTTATACGGCAGTACCGCTGGACATATACAGCAGTATCACTGGACATATACGCCAGTATCACTGGACATATACGCCAGTATCACTGGACTGGACTTATACGCCAGTACCACTGTAATTATACGGTAGGATCACTGGACTTATACGGCAGGATCACTGAAATTATATGGCAGGATCACTGGAATTATACATCAGGATCACTGGATTTATACGGCAGGACCGCTGAATATATACGGCAGTATCACTGGAATGGACTTATACGCCAGTACCACTGTAATTCTACAGCAGGATCACAGGAATTATACGCCAGTATCACGGGAATAATACGGCAATATCACTGTAATTATATGCCAGTATCCCGAGAATTATACGGCAAAATCAGTGTAATTATACGCCAGTATCACGGTAATTATATGGCAATATCACTGTAATTATTAGTGATGTGCACCGGAAATTTTTTGGGTTTTGTGTTTTGGTTTTGGATTCGGTTCCGAGGCCATGTTTTGGATTCGGACGCGTTTTGGCAAAACCTCCCTGAAAATTTTTGTCGGATTCGGGTGTGTTTTGGATTTGGGTGTTTTTTTACAAAAACCCTCAAAAACAGCTTATATCATAGAATTTGGGGGTCATTTTGATCCCATAGTATTATTAACCTCAATAACCATAATTTACACTCATTTCCAGTCTATTCTGAACACCTCACACCTCACAATATTATTTTTAGTCCTAAAATTTGCACCGAGGTCACTGGATGACTAAGCTAAGCGACCCAAGTGGCCGACACAAACACCTGGCCCATCTAGTAGTGGCACTGCAGTGTCAGACAGGATGGCAGATTAAAAAAATTGTCCCCAATCAGCACATGATGCAAAGAAAAAAAGAAGCGCAATGAGGTAGTTGTGTGACTAAGCTAAGCGACCCAAGTGGCCGACACAAACACATGGCCCATCTAGGAGTGGCACTGCAGTGTCAGACAGGATGGCACTTCAAAAAATAGTCCCAAAACAGCACATGATGCAAAGAAAAAAAGATGCGCAATGAGGTAGCTGTGTGACTAAGCTAAGCGACCCAAATGGCCGACACAAACACCTGGCCCATCTAGGAGTGACATTGCAGTGTCAGACAGGATGGCAGATTAAAAAAATTGTCCCCAAACAGCACATGATGCAAAGAAAAAAAGAAGCGCAATGAGGTAGTTGTGTGACTAAGCTAAGCGACCCAAGTGGCCGACACAAACACCTGGCCCATCTAGGAGTGGCACTGCAGTGTCAGACAGGATGGCACTTCAAAAAAATAGTCCCCAAACAGTACATGATGCAAAGAAAAAAAGAGGCGCAATGAGGTAGCTGTGTGACTAAGCTAAGTGACCCAAGTGGCCGACACAAACACCTGGCCCATCTAGGAGTGGCACTGCAGTGTCAGACAGGATGGCACTTCAAAAAAATAGTCCCCAAACAGTACATGATGCAAAGAAAAAAAGAGGCGCAATGAGGTAGCTGTGTGACTAAGCTAAGCGACCCAAGGGGCCGACACAAACACCTGGCCCATATAGGAGTGGCACTGCAGTGGCAGACAGGATGGCAGATTAAAATAATAGTCCCCAAACAGCACATGATGCAAAGAAAAAAAGAGGCGCAATGAGGTAGCTGTGTGACTAAGCTAAACGACCCAAGTGGCCGACACAAACACCTGGCCCATCTAGGAGTGGCACTGCAGTGTCAGGCAGGAATGCACTTCAAAAAATAGTCCCCAAACAGCACATGATGCAAAGAAAAATGAAAGAAAAAAAGAGGTGCAAGATGGAATTGTCCTTGGGCCCTCCCACCCACCCTTAAGTTGTATAAACAGGACATGTACACTTTAACAAACCCATCATTTCAGCGACAGGGTCTGCCACACAACTGTGACTGTAATGACTGGTTGCTTTGGGCCCCCACCAAAAAAGAAGCAATCAATCTCTCCTTGTCAAACTGGCTCTACAGAGGCAAGATGTCCACCTCCTCCTCATCCTCCGATTCCTCACCCCTTTCACAGTGTACATCCCTCTCCTCACAGATTATTAATTCGTCCCCACTGGAATCCACCATCTCAGGTCCCTGTGTACTTTCTGGAGGCAATTGCTGGTGAATGTTTCCACGGAGGAATTGATTATAAATCATTTTGATGAACATCATCTTCTCCACATTTTCTGGAAGTAACCTCGTACACCGATTGCTGACAAGGTTAGCGGCTGCACTAAACAGTCTTTCGGAGTACACACTGGAGGGGGGGCAATTTAGGTAAAATAAAGCCAGTTTGTGCAAGGGCCTCCAAATTGCCTCTTTTTCCTGCCAGTATACGTACGGACTGTCTGACGTGCCTACTTGGATGCGGTCACTCATATAATCCTCCACCATTCTTTCAATGGTGATAGAATTATATGCAGTGACAGTAGACGGCATGTCAGTAATCGTTGGCAGGTCCTTCAGTCCGGACCAGATGTCAGCACTCGCTCCAGACTGCCCTGCATCACCGCCAGCGGGTGGGCTCGGAATTCTTAGCCTATTCCTTACAGCCCCAATTGCGGGAGAATGTGAAGGAGGAGCTGTTGATGGGTCACGTTCCGCTTGACTTGACAATTTTCTCACCAGCAGGTCTTTGAACCTCTGCAGACTTGTGTCTGCCGGAAAGAGAGATACAACGTAGGTTTTAAGTCTAGGATCGAGCATGGTGGCCAAAATGTAGTGCTCTGATTTCAACAGATTGACCACCCGTGAATCCTGGTTAAGCGAATTAAGGGCTCCATCCACAAGTCCCACATGCCTAGAGGAATCGCTCTGTTTTAGCTCCTTCTTCAATCTCTTCAGCTTCTTCTGCAAAAGCCTGATGAGGGGAATGACCTGACTCAGGCTGGCAGTGTCTGAACTGACTTCACGTATGGCAAGTTCAAAGGGTTGCAGAACCTTGCACAACGTTGAAATCATTCTCCACTGCGCTTGAGTCAGGTGTATTCCCCCTCCTTTGCCTATATCGTAGGTAGCAGTATAGGCTTGAATGGCCTTTTGCTGCTCCTCCATCCACTGAAGCATACAGTGGGTTGAATTCCACCTCGTTACCACCTCTTGCTTCAGATGATGGCAGGGCAGGTTCAGGAGTGTTTGCTGGTGCTCCAGTCATCGGCACGCGGTGGCTGAATGCCGAAAGTGGCCCGCAATTCTTCGGTCCACCGACAGCATCTCTTGCACGCCCCTGTTGTTTTTTAAATAATTCTGCACCACCAAATTCAATGTATGTGCAAAACATGGGACGTGCTGGAATTTGCCCAGATGTAATGCACGCACAATATTGGTGGCGTTGTCCGATGTCACAAATCCCCAGGAGAGTCCAATTGGGGTAAGCCATTCTGCGATGATGTTCCTCAGTTTCCTTAAGAGGTTGTCAGCTGTGTGCCTTTTATGGAAAGCGGTGATACAAAGCGTAGCCTGCCTAGGAACGAGTTGGCGTTTGCGAGATGCTGCTACTGGTGCCGCTGCTGCTGTTCTTGCTGCGGGAGGCAATACATCTACCCAGTGGGCTGTCACAGTCATATAGTCCTGAGTCTGCCCTGGTCCACTTGTCCACATGTCCGTGGTTAAGTGGACATTGGGTACAACTGCATTTTTTAGGACACTGGTGACTCTTTTTCTGACGTCTGTGTACATTTTCGGCCTGCCTAGAGAAATGGTACCTAGATGGTATTTGGTACCAGGGACACAGTACCTCAATCAATTCTCTAGTTCCCTGTGAATTAACAGTGGATACCGGAAACACAATTCTCACCACCCAGGCTGCCAAGGCCTGAGTTATCCGCTTTGCAGCAGGATGACTGCTGTGATATTTCATCTTCCTCACAAAGGACTGTTGGACAGTCAATTGCTTACTGGAAGTAGTACAAGTGGTCTTCCGACTTCCCCTCTGGGATGACGATCGACTCCCAGCAGCAACAACAGCAGCAGCGCCAGCAGCAGTAGGCGTTACACTCAAGGATACATCGGAGGAATCCCAGGCAGGAGAGGACTCGTCAGACTTGACAATGACATGGCCTGCAGTACTATTGGCTTTCCTGGGTAAGGAGGAAATTGACACTGAGGGAGTTGGTGGTGTGGTTTGCAGGAGCTTGGTTACAAGAGGAAGGGATTTAGTGGTCAGTGGACTGCTTCCGCTGTCACCCAAAGTTTTTGAACTTGTCACTGACTTATGATGAATGCGCTGCAGGTGACGTATAAGGGAGGATGTTCCGAGGTGGTTAACGTCCTTACCCCTACTTATTACAGCTTGACAAAGGCAACACACGGCTTGACACCTGTTGTCCGCATTTGTGTTGAAATAATTCCACACCGAAGAGCTGATTTTTTTTGTATTTTGACCAGGCATGTCAATGGCCATATTCGTCCCACGGACAACAGGTGTCTCCCCGGGTGCCTGACTTAAACAAACCACCTCACCATCAGAATCCTCCTTGTCAATTTCCTCCCCAGCGCCAGCAACACCCATATCCTCATCCTGGTGTACTTCAACAGTGACATCTTCAATTTGACTATCAGGAACTGGACTGCGGGTGCTCCTTCCAGCACTTGCAGGGGGGCGTGCAAATGGTGGAAGGCGCAAGCTCTTCCCGTCCAGTGTTGGGAAGGTCAGGCATCGCAACCGACACAATTGGACTCTCCTTGGGGTTTTGTGATTTAGAAGAACGCACAGTTCTTTGCTGTGCTTTTGCCAGCTTAAGTCTTTTCTTTTTTTCTAGCGAGAGGATGAGTGCTTCCATCCTCATGTGAAGCTGAACCACTAGCCATGAACATAGGCCAGGGCCTCAGCCGTTTCTTGCCACTCCGTGTCGTAAATGGCATATTGGCAAGTTTACGCTTCTCCTCAGATGATTTTAATTTTGATTTTTGGGTCATTTTACTGAACTTTTGTTTTTTGGATTTTACATGCTCTGTACTATGACATTGGGCATCGGCCTTGGCAGACGACGTTGATGGCATTTCATCGTCTCGGCCATGACTAGTGGCAGCAGCTTCAGCACGAGGTGGAAGTGGATCTTGATCTTTCCCTATTTTAACCTCCACATTTTTGTTCTCCATTTTTTAATGTGTGGAATTATATGCCAGTATCAATAGCAATGGCCTACTACTATATTTACTGCGCACAACTGAAATGCACCACAGGTATGGATGGATAGTATACTTGACGACATAGAGGTAGGTACAGCAGTGGCCTACCGTACTGCTATATATAGTATACTGGTGGTCACTGTGTCAGCAAACTGCAAAACTAAAATGCACCACAGGTATAGAATGTAGATGGATAGTATACTTAATGGATGACGACACAGAGGTAGGTACAGCAGTGGCCTACCATACTGCTATATATAGTATACTGGTGGTCACTGTGTCAGCAAACTGCAAAACTAAAATGCACCACAGGTATAGAATGTAGATGGATAGTATACTTAATGGATGATGACACAGAGGTAGGTACAGCAGTGGCCTACCGTACTGCTATATATAGTATACTGGTGGTCACTGTGTCAGCAAACTGCAAAACTAAAATGCACCATAGGTATAGAATGTAGATGGATAGTATACTTAATGGATGATGACACAGAGGTAGGTACAGCAGTGGCCTACCGTACTGCTATATATAGTATACTGGTGGTCACTGTGTCAGCAAACTGCAAAACTAAAATGCACCACAGGTATAGAATGTAGATGGATAGTATACTTAATGGATGACGACACAGAGGTAGGTACAGCAGTGGCCTACCGTACTGCTATATATAGTATACTGGTGGTCACTGTGTCAGCAAACTGCAAAACTAAAATGCACCACAGGTATAGAATGTAGATGGATAGTATACTTAATGGATGATGACACAGAGGTAGGTACAGCAGTGGCCTACCGTACTGCTATATATAGTATACTGGGGGTCACTGTGTCAGCAAACTGCAAAACTAAAATGCATTACAGGTATAGAATGTAGATGGATAGTATACTTAATGGATGATGACACAGAGGTAGGTACAGCAGTGGCCTACCGTACTGCTATATATAGTATACTGGTGGTCACTGTGTCAGCAAACTGCAAAACTAAAATGCACCACAGGTATAGAATGTAGATGGATAGTATACTTAATGGATGATGACACAGAGGTAGGTACAGCAGTGCACTCTGCACTATACTCCTCCTATATAATATTGATTATACTGGTGGTCCCCAGTCCCCACAATAAAGCAGCACACTGAGCACAGATATGGAGTGTTTTTCAGGCAGACAATGTATACTGGTGGTCACTGTCAGCAAAACTCTGCCCTGTACTCCTGCTATATAATACAGCTGCTCCCCAGTCCCCACAATTAAGCAGTGTGAGCACTCAGCACAGATATATTATGCAGCACACTGAGCACAGATATGGTATGGAGCGTTTTTTTCAGGCAGAGAACGGATAAAAACTGGTGGTCACTTATCAGCAAAACTCTGCACTGTACTCCTCCTAACAGCTGCTCCCCAGTCCTCCCCACAATTAAGCAATAAAGCAATCAACTTCATCAATAAACATAGAGGACGCCAGCCACGTCCTCTCCCTATCATCTCCAATGCACGAGTGAAAATGGCGGCGACGAGCGGCTGCTTATATAGAATCCGAATCTCGCGAGAATCCGACAGCGGGATGATGACGTTCGGGCGCTCTCGGGTTAGCCGAGCAAGGCGGGAAGGTTCGAACCTGCCTCGGACCCGTGTAAAAAGGGTGAAGTTCGGGGGGGTTCGGTTTCCGAGAAACCGAACCCGCTCATCTCTAATATATATATATATATATATATATATATATACAGAGGTAGTGTCCACACTCACGTGTTGCATATAAACTTGCTGGGGTGACATCCAGATAGAAGAGAAAAAAAATCCCATTCTAACACAAATCCAAGAAAAAGCAGGAGCACTCACCAGTCTTCAAGTTAATAAAGGGTTTTTTAATCAGACCATCAGTGTAAAGATGAAATCAACGTTTCGGTCTATATGTAGACCTTTGTCAAGATAATTATGTACTGAAAGGATTACCCTTATATACCCTACATAGATCCACCCACCAATTTATCAAAGCAACACCCCCACACCCCATACAAAAGTTATAATGATAATAAACATATCACATATACATAAAAAATGTATAAAAGACAACTATCAAGCCACCAATCCTCACCGTGTCTGGTTCCAGTCATGACTGCAGGCACCGATCGTGTATAAACAGCTAAGAATACAGTTAAAGCCATAGTGCTCCGGCGTACGTTCCACAGGCGTCCTCATTTCCTCTAGGTGGAACGCATCAGCTGACCGGAAGTCAAGCGCAACCATAGCAACAGAGCGTCGGGACTTAGACAGCGCTGAATCCAACACATCCTCTTACACATATTGGGAGCGCAAGCTCACATAGAAGTCAAATAGTCTTAACATTTAGTGGCCTTATCCTCAGCGCTCATAATACAGATCATAGAGTATGAATAATCAATCCGTCAATCGGAAATGACATGTTGCTGTAGCAACTATACCAGCATATAGGAAGTGTATCAAAAGTCAGGACTGGATAGGCAGGGCGATATTGGTATCAGGGGAGGCTACATAGTTATACATATGTACATATATAAATGCACATGCACATAAATGCGCATATGCATCCACATGTACATATAAGCAACCCACAGGACTAGTTTAATCATACATAAATACCTATAAGAGGATTCTATAAACAAAACTAGTGTTCCATAGACCAAACACATATATATTATTTCAGTTATTATAAAGTAGGACCATGTATAGGAATACATAAAAAACAAAATTGAAAAAATGAAAAAACAAACTATAAATGAGCCACCATCACAGATATAAGGATCTAAATAAAAGGATCTAAATAAAACAAAAAATAAAAAATATATAAAAAAAGAAAAATAGAATAATAAAAAAATGGAAAAAATGAATGAAAAAAATATTTATTTATATTGGAGTGTGAGTCATAGTTTATTCCAGAAAAATGCCATAATGAATACCATCATTGAGGCCACGGGGTCTTATGGTATCTAAGCGGTGTATCCAGGCCACCTCACGTTTCAACAAGAGCTTTGCCCGATCTCCACCTCTTCTCAGTGGTGCTACTCTATCAATCACCATACTCTTCAGAGTAGCAAGAGGGTGACGGGCCTCATAAAAATGTCTGGCCACCGGTTTATCTGAGTTGCCACTGATCAGAGCTTCTCTGATGGATAGTCGATGGTTTGCCATCCTTTCGCGAAAGGGGCGAATTGTTTTGCCCACATAGACTAAAGAGCAAGGACATGTCAACATATAGACAACAAAGTCAGAAGTGCAGCTCAATCTGTGACGAATAAATATTTTGGCACCGGTATGCGGATGATGAAAGTACTCTCCACTTGTCATGCTCCGAAAAGTGGTGCAATTCGTGCATCTATAACATCCCATTTTCTTAGGTGCCAGCCACATATCCGAAGTAGAGCTCATTGGTCTGTCAGGCTGCATTAAAATGTCCTTCAAGTTGCGTGCCCGTCTAAAGCTCAATAGAGGTCTATTGGGCAATCTCTTTGTTAATGATGGATCTGTTTTGACCATTGGCCAATGTTTGTTGACCACTCTTCGTATAATAGGTCCCGCTGTATTGAAAGTAGTCGAGACAACAAAGGGATTTTTTTCAATTGTCCTCTTTGGTGAGTGCCCTGCGTAGATTTTCTTTGCCTTCTCAAGGCAGTTCATGATGGTACGATCATCATAGCCCCTGGCCTTAAATCTATTTCTCATATCCTCCAACTGTATATTAGTTTTATTGGGGTCCGAGTTATTCCGAAGGACCCTCATAAATTGGGAGATAGGTAAACTGCGTTTTAAAGATCCTGGATGGTGGCTATCAAAAGATAATAATGTATTCCTATCGGTAAATTTCCTAAAGAGTTTGTAACCATAGCCTGATTCAGTGGTATAGACGCTTACATCCAGGAAGTCAATAGATTTTTTTCATTCATTTTTTCCATTTTTTTATTATTCTATTTTTCTTTTTTATATATTTTTTATTTTTTGTTTTATTTAGATCCTGTGATGGTGGCTCATTTATAGTTTGTTTTTTCATTTTTTCAATTTTGTTTTTTATGTATTCCTATACATGGTCCTACTTTATAATAACTGAAATAATATATATGTGTTTGGTCTATGGAACACTAGTTTTGTTTATAGAATACTCTTATAGGTATTTATGTATGATTAAACTAGTCCTGTGGGTTGCTTATATGTACATGTGGATGCATATGCGTATTTATGTGCATGGGCATTTATATATGTACATATGTATAACTATGTAGCCTCCCCTGATACCAATATCGCCCTGCCTATCCAGTCCTGACTTTTGATACACTTCCTATATGCTGGTATAGTTGCTACAGCAACATGTCATTTCCGATTGACGGATTGATTATTCATACTCTATGATCTGTATTATGAGCGCTGAGGATAAGGCCACTAAATGTTAAGACTATTTGACTTCTATGTGAGCTTGCGCTCCCAATATGTGTAAGAGGCTGTGTTGGATTCAGCGCTGTCTAAGTCCCGACGCTCTGTTGGTATGGTTGCGCTTGACTTCCGGTCAGCTGATGCGTTCCACCTAGAGGAAGTGAGGACGCCTGTGGAACGCACGCCGGAGCACTATGGCTTTAACTGTATTCTTAGCTGTTTATACTCAATCGGTGCCTGCAGTCATGACTGGAACCAGACAGGGTGAGGATTGGTGGCTTGATAGTTGTCTTTTATAAATTTTTTATGTATATGTGATATGTTTATTATCATTATAACTTTTGTATGGGGTGTGGGGGTGTTGCTTTGATAAATTGGTGGGTTGATCTATGTATGGTATATAAGGGTAATCCTTTCAGTACATAATTATCTTGACAAAGGTCTACATATAGACCGAAACGTTGATTTCATCTTTACACTGATGGTCTGATTAAAAAACCCTTTATTAACTTGAAGACTGGTGAGTGCTCCTGCTTTTTCTTAGATTTATATATATATATATATATATATATATATATATATATATATATATATACGGGAAGCCCCACACTCTCACCCAACGCAGGTAACGGCTGGGGTGCCAAATCAAAGTCTGATCCAATCACTGGGTCAAACTTATAGTACAGTACAGTGTTTCTCCACATTAACAGTGGAGAAAGATAGCACTCTCCAGACTTGTTATAATATACGCAGTAAAGTCATTTATTCACAAAACTTGGTTCCATGTAATCTTCATGTCACAAACAAGGTATATACAAAAAGGGCTCACCAACTTTTCGGTCCTTATTCGGACCTTTCTCAAGGTATTAGCCAGTCTCTCAGTGCAAAATCAGGAAAACAGCAGCGTCAGTATCAACATCAAAAGCAGGAACCGGTATCTGCATATTGCCTCCCAGGCCCCCTGAATATATACCCAGGAGCTAACTAGTGAAAGGGTCACAAGCCCATATGGCCGCGGCGTCACTTCCGGTAATACCGGAAGTCCCGTTCCGCCGGCCGTGTTGTAAGTGTATAACCCAAAACGGCAGTATTGGTGGATAGATCCAGTTAACCCCATTGCGCAGGCTGGTCTGTTGTCTCTCAAGCCCTGGGCGGACAGCCGTTAGCTACCCCGGCTGTACCGCCGGTATTCATGGTGACGCGTGTGTCGCCGCGTCACTTCCGGTTTAAACCGGAAGTCATGCGTTCCACCAGGCGGAACTTGCGTTTCAGGCCGTAATCTGAGTATAAGGGGATACTGTGGTACATAGTGTGAAACTACAAGTGCAACACAAATATAAACATATCAGAGGTGGGTTTGTTACACTATTGGCTGGGCACGATGCTATACATAAGAATAATTTTTGTTAATTATTCTTATGTATAGCATCCTCCTAATATACCAAGATTAAATTTATATGGTAACCTAAAACCATGATATGATAGCTCACTAATATTTTCTGCACGGGTGTGACGCGCGTAGCGCACACTTATATGTCTGTACAAACTGGTCTTCATGATGTAATATGTGTGACTCTCCAGGTCCCCATTATACCCATTTTACCAATTATTAGCTTTAATTCTTTAATGTCTCTAATGTCCACATCGTGCCCAGCCAATAGTGTAACAAACCCACCTGCTTTTGATGTTGATACTGACGCTGCTGTTTTCCTGATTTTGCACTGAGAGACTGGCTAATACCTTGAGAAAGGTCCGAATAAGGACCGAAACGTTGGTGAGCCCTTTTTGTATATACCTTGTTTGTGACATGAAGATTACATGGAACCAAGTTTTGTGAATAAATGACTTTACTGCGAATATTATAACAAGTCTGGAGAGTGCTATCTTTCTCCACTGTTAATGTGGAGAAACACTGTACTATATATATATATATATATATATATATATATATATCTGGGAATTATATTTTTAGCTTTGCGACATACCTTGCTATGTGGCCTGCTTTGCTCTGGCTGGCTACGCAGGATGGCTTTTCACTGCAGCTGCTCATGCCTCCAGTCCAGTACACACACTGACAGCAGACAGCTTCCTTCTTGTCCATCCTCCACAGTCCAGCTTCCAGAGTCTCTGCAGTCAGTGCGCACTCAGGCTCTTGTGCAGATGCAAAGTAAAGACAACCCAGGTGCTGACTTGAAGGGCTAATATACATCTCCCTTCATTTGAAATGAAAACACTGCCGCCGTGGATCCCTGCCGCCTTCCATCACCTGATGCAGGGACATTGCAAAAACTTTCTGGGCTCATAGCAAATAATTTAAGGGCCCTCCTCCCATACTGGGCACACCTAGAACCTCTGCCCTCCCCTTGTCATACAGACTTAGCACACCAGCACCCCTCCCCTACTGGGCTCACCTAGCACCTGTTCCTCCTCTTGCCACCCCCCGCCCCCTTACTGGGCTCACCTAATACCTGTCCCCCTTCTTGCCACCCCCCCTCCCTTACTGGGCTCACCTAGCAACTGTTCCCCCTCTTGCCACCCCCCCTTCCTTACTGGACTCACCTAATACCCGCTCCCCCTCTTGTCACCCCCACCTCCCTAATGGGCTCACCTAATACCTGTCCCCCATCTTGCCACCCCCCCCCCTTACTGGGCTCACCTAGCAACTGTTCCCCCTCTTACCACCCCCCCCCTCCCTTACTGGATTCACGTAATACCCGTTACCCCTCTTGTCACCCCCACCTCCTTAATGGGCTCACCTAATACCTGTCCACCGTCTTGCCACCCACCCCCTCCCTTTCTTGGCTGGGTTCTCCTAATACCTACATGCCTCCCAACATGACCCTCTCCAGGAGGGACAGAATGATCTGCTTCTGGATTTCCCTCTTAATCTGATTGCCCTCACCTGTGCTGAAACACCTTTCTTGTCCATTAACCTGTTCAGCACAGGTGCCGGCAACCATTTATGAAGAGAAAAGTCCAGGAGCAGAGCATTGTGTCCCTCCTGGAGAGGGTCATGTTGGAAGGTATTTACCTATACTATATTGGTTATAGGTTGCACTGGTCTTTTTTAGGTTTATATCTCTAACTGAACCCCCATTATGGTTATTTGCCAAGGTTTCTTCTGTATTCAAATTAGGGGGGTGCTACCACAAGCAAGTATATATCAATTTGAAGTCAATCAGAATAAGAGAGAGAAGAGAGAAAATCGACTGCCTTAAAGTGGTGCACAATATTCAAAACTAATAAAACATAACTTTTAATATATTTTACATGTGATAAAAACTAGCAAAATACAAGGATAAAATCAAGGTAAGTGAGAAGAAAAAGAATGTGTGATTAAAATAAGATGCTGGACATTGAGAGCCTCTGTATTATGCACTCATTTAATTACTTTATATGGACCTGTGTCTGTGTCTATTTGCTGATTATCTCTGAATATACAATGTTATACTGGCTATTCAGCTTAAATTGATTCACTCGATATAATATAGTAACAAAGAAAAAAGATAATTGGTGGTCCATTAATGCTCAGGTAGGACTCGGAGCGCAGTACCGCTGATATACCTCTCAGCGTCTCCTGTACATATCTCCCCATATATAATAGATATGATTTTTTTTTCTCTATATATGAGATATGTACATACACCAAATAAAGATGAAACTGAATGTGCATTAATAATCCTGAATGAAACTTACGCAATACACATGCATAAAATGATAATAGTTTACGTTACTGTAAATATATCAGCACAATCTGTGATCTAGAATTGTAGGCTTTCACCAATGTTATTGACATCATTGGTGGTGACTATTAATGATATGTATGTGGAATACTCCCCTGTATGGATATAAACACACATAAAGGTATAAAATATTGTCACAGTGTGACAGTATTTATATTCAGAGATTATAGTTTATTATTGAATAACATCATTGGTGAAAAATATACAGTATCTCAGAGAAGATTATCCATGATATCTGGGATTCCTCCTATCTATAAATAGATTTCTTAAGATCCATGGACAATAACTGCATGAATTAAAGGACAACAGAAGACCTATTATAAATCCAACAATATAGACACAATATTTATTTAGTGCACTCAGAAGAGATACAACTGTAACTGACTAACAGTCGGATTCATATGTAACAACCGGGTACATGCACAGTGTTACTGTTACTATATTATATCCAGTGAATCAATTTAAGCTGAATAGCCAGTATAATATTGTATATTCAGAGATAATCAGCAAATAGACACAGACACAGGTCCATATAAAGTAATTAAATGAGTGCATAATACAGAGGCTCTCAATGTCCAGCATCTTATTTTAATCACACATTCTTTTTCTTCTCACTTACCTTGATTTTATCCTTGTATTTCGCTAGTTTTTATCACATGTAAAATATATTAAAAGTTATGTTTTATTAGTTTTGCATATTGTGCACCACTTTAAGGCAATCGATTTTCTCTCTTCTCTCTCTTATTCTGATTTGCTTAAAATTCTCCTAATACCTGTTACCCCTCATGCCACCCCCATTCCCCTCCCTGGACTCTCCTAATACCTGTTCCCCCTCTTGCCACCATCCCCTCTCCCTTACTGGGCTCACCTAATACCTGTTCCCCCTCTTGTCACCGCCCCTCCCTTACTGGGCTCACCTAATACCTGACCCCCCTCTTGCCACCCCACCCCCTCCCTGGGTTCTCCTAATACCTGCTCCCCCTCTTGCCACCCCCCATCCCTTACTGGGCTGGGCTCACCTAATACCTGCTTCCCCTCTTGTCACCCCCCCCCCCTCCCATTCTGGGCTCACCTAATACCTATCCCCCCTCTTGCCACCCCACCCCCTCCCTGGGCTCTCCTAATACCCGTTACCCCTCTTGCCACCACCCCCTCCCTGGGCTCTCCTAATACCTGTTATCCCTCTTGCCACCACCCCTCCCTGGGCTCCCCTAATACATACTCCCCTTCTTGCCACCCCCTGCTTTACTAGGTGCACATAACACCTGTTCCCCCTCCTGCCCCCCCTTCTCTCTTACTGGGCTCACTTAACACCACTGACCCCCCTCGCCAGGCAGACTACACAAGCGCAGCTGCCTACCTTTCCGGGCACTGTAGATGACTGGGGCAGGTGATGGTGATGGCCAGGAACTGGGCGGCAGGGAGGAGAAGGAAAGGCCCTGCTGGATGCAGTGAGAAGTCAGATGGCTGCGGGGTTGCTGGGAGGAGGTATGACACCATCGCTCCTCGCAGCAGGCTGAAAGGTTCGTGTTCGGGCGGTGCTGGAAGCTAGGAGAGATGGCCAGAGGCGGGGCAGGAAACTCCGAATCTGATAAGTATGGCGGGTGTCCGCGGTGGGGGTGTATTGATTTGTCTGGGTCCCTGTATCCTCTGGACTAACGGCAGCTGGCACCAGCGCAATCTACTAAGCGGGGAAGCCGGCGGCCTGACTCTATATATACAGTAACATGAGATTCAAAAATACCGCATTTTTGCCTGGCCCGCCCACCGAATTCCGCTGCCTTAGCTGCTCTTCCACACCCCATCTTTCTCCTTTTGGCCCGGAAGTGGTTACCTTCCCACATCATTGTGGGCGCAACTAAACAGTCCTATGGTCCCCACTCCCCACCCTCTCCTGGACGGTCCGGAGCAGAGGTGGGGACAGGATGATCAGCGGCTGACATTGCACCATTTAAACTGCCCTGACCAGTGGCGCCCCCTTCTTGCAGACCTGTCACGGCGCCCAGGGCATGTGCCCTGCTTGCCATACCCTAGATACACCTCTGTTGTTGAGGTGGACGGTGATAACGCCATGTCAGGGAAACAGGTTTGGTGTATTGCCTTTGATAACGAAGTCTGGATGACGAGACCTGTAGGAGCATGGCACATTCCCGGTCTGATGTGAAGGAGACCGGTTCATAGTCCATAATATGTATAGTGTTTTATGCAATTGAACCTGCTGTGTTTTAACTGCCACCATTAGTATGCGAGCCTTTTGCCTGTATGTATGTATGTATGTATGTATGTATGTATGTATGTATGTATGCATAACATGAACATAAGACAGTACATCTACGCATGTCTGAATAGTCACAGCCCACGAACGCCCCAATACATTTAATACATTTCTGACACTGTGCAACTCAATTGCCACTGCATCTCTATCAGTGACAGGTGAAAAATTGATCCTATGACATTACAATGAAAACTATTTTAGGGCACGAAGCCACTATTATTAAAGAAAACTAAAAACAAAGTATTTATAACAGTACAATTGATATATAATTGATTTTGTTAAATATCCTTGTCAGTTTATCTTGAACTGAGTAAGAATTTATCAATATTTGCACATGTGCAGCTGCAGTAAAACAGCTTCTAAGGCTGCATAATCTGCAGCCTCCAGAAGTACATTTTGGATGACGATTTAGCATAGCACGGATTCCTGCTGAAAGCTAATACTACTAATCGAACTCTGAACTAGCAGTCCCAGAGGGGGAGCAGAATTCTCCACTGAGACTGCCAGCCCTGTTTGAGTTGAGAAGGAAGAACTTCCAATCAGATGCAAGTCCATAGGTGGTCATTCTGGGTTGATTGCTCGTTATTTTTTTTTTCGCAATGGAGCGATTAGTCGCTAATGCGCATGCGCAATGTCCGCAGTGCGACTGCGCCAAGTAAATTTGCTATGCAGTTAGGTATTTTACTCACGGCATTACGAGGTTTTTTCTTTGTTCTGGTGATCGTAATGTGATTGACAGGAAGTGGGTGTTTCTGGGCGGAAACTGGACGTTTTATGGGAGTGTGTGAAAAAACGATACCGTTTCTGGGAAAAACGCGGGAGTGTCTGAAGAAACGGGGGAGTGTCTGGGTGAACGCTGGCTGTGTTTGTGACGTCAAACCAGGAACGAAACTGATTGAACTGATCGCAGATGCCGAGTAAGTCTGGAGCTACTCAGAAACTGCTAAGAAGTGTCTATTCGCAATTCTGCTAATCTTTCGTTCGCAATTTTGATAAGCTAAGATTCACGCCCAGTAAGCGGCGGCTTAGCGTGTGCAAAGCTGCTAAAAGCAGCTTGCAAGCGAACAACTCGGAATGAGGGCCATAGTCAACTGGTCCTTATTTATCACTGCAGGATGGTCCGGGTCTCATAGGTCTTGACTGTCCTACACTAGTGAACAGCAATTATATTCAAAGGGGGAAGGGAGTTGAGCGTGGATCTGAGAGACAGAGGTGGAACCATGTGCTAGGGATGAAGCCGTGTGCCGCACTAGAGCTCACTGGGGGTGTCAGCGCAGATGCAGATTTTACTTGGGGTCCCTACGTAAAATCAGCCACTGATTACATGTTATAACAAACAATTATGGCAAAAAAAAGGAAGGAGCTGGAGACTGCTAGTGTAGGCTTGGAGAGCTGCATGCGGCCCCAGGGCCACCTGTTGTCCACCACTGTATTGAACTGCAAAAATACACTCTGTCCTCAGTGATAGCTTTCTAGAGAATCCTTCGGTGACGTTACACACCCTGCATTGTGTGGGAGAGCGGACTTGGCTCACACATGCACCTCATTTTACAGATACGTTAAACAATAAGATTTACCTTTGCAGACAAAGATTATTAAAATAAAAGGATGGAGAGTGTCCATTGTTAGGGGCCGGCAAGGGCTCCTGTCTGGGTAAGTGTTGATGGCCTAAAAACACACTGAACTGTTGTTTGTCTTTGAAGCTAAACGGTTAATAGAGCATTGAGAATGCTTGAAAATTACTCCTTATGCAACAGTTGTTGAAGTTGCCGTAGTCTCATGTCACAAACCTACAATCAGTACAGTTCTAGTTTTATCTGTAAGATTCTTTTCACTGTGTTTCTATAGCCAGCAATGTGAATGTGAAAGGAAGACTTCTATCTCTATGTACACGGAGAACAAAAGGTACTTATAAGAGTTATTAAAAATATGGTATTTGTCAGCTAGAGTATTTGCTCAGGAATTGTTGAAAAGCTTTGTGCAAAAAAGCACTGTACAAAAGCTGTCTCCCGTCTGTCCATTATATCATGACATCATTTCCATTTAAACCTTTATTGAGCAAGGTTAAACTGCATCATTCACTGCATGAACCAAGTATCATATTAGCAGAATACCGATAATATTCTATTGCGACAAATTGTACACATTTCCTGTTACTAGTCTTATTATTCTTAGTATTACAGTGGTTATCAGGGGCGGATTGGCTCACCAGGTCCCCATGACAGATTCCGATGGGCCGGTCCCATATCCCCATCAGCCAGGCCGATTCACACTCAGGCTGGGCTGGCTCACACTGCTTCCAGTACTTGTGGTTCATTGGAACACAATCCGGAAGTTAGGCTAGCGGGCACTTCCAGGTGCTGCTAGCTGTGAAAAGTGGTGAAGCTTTCTACCAACGGGGGACCTGGAGAAAGTTAACCAGCCCAGCAGCATCCTCTCCCTGGCCCTGGCCAATGTCTCTTCAACGAGCCCAGCCCGGAAGCAACAGCACAGCGATGGTTGGAGCCGGGTTCACTACACCCGCTGCCACCCCAGCTCCTGCACTCTCACTGAACTGGCCAGAGCGGCGACTGAGCACTGAAGGGGACCCGGCAGAGAGGTTATTTTTAATTACATTATTTGCATTATCATGATGGTGTAAGGGTTAGGGTGTCATCGGTCACAGTGTATGGTTTGGAGACTGGACAGGAGCAGGATGTACCTTGTTCTCAGGATGCCAGCTGACCAGGCAGCACTCACAGCCAGCCCTGGGACAATCTCTAATGCAAATTCCTTCAGCCCTATAGCTTCCCAATGTCTGTTCATGATGATGGGCCTATTTATGTAATGTGGTGGCTGCGTATGTAATGTGGTGATATTTGTACAATGAGGTGCTATACGTGTAGTGTGGTGCTATACATTTAGGGGGTCATTCTGAGTTGATCGCTAGCTGCATTTGTTTGCAGCGCAGTGATCAGGCTAAAAAAAATGGCAGTTCTGCGCATGCGTATACGGCGCAATGCGCACCCGCGACGTATGGGCATAACAAACGATGTAGTTTTGCACAGGCTCTAGCGATGCATTTCAGTCGCACTGCTTGCTGCAGAGTGCTTGACATGAAGTGGGCATTTCTGGGTGGCAACGGATTGTTTTCAGGGAGTGTGCGGAAAAACACAGGCGTGCCAGGAAAAAAGCAGGCGTGGCTGGGCGAACGCTGGGCGGGTTTGTGACGTCAAATCCGGAACTGAATAGTCTGAAGTGATCGCAAACGCTGAGTAGGTTTGGAGCTACTCTGAAACTACACAAAAATTTTTTGTAGCTGCTCTGCGATACAACCGTTCGCACTTCTGCTAAGCTAAAATACACTACCAGTGGGTGGCGGCATAGCGTTTGCACGGCTGCTAAAAACTGCTAGCGAGCGATCAACTCGGAATGACCCCCTTATTGCAGTGCTATATGTGTAATGTGGTGCTATTCATGTAATGTGGTGCTATTCATGTAATAATGTGGTGGCTATGTATGTAATCAGGGGCGGATTGGCCTGGTCCCCTGTGTCTGTGTTTCACTACTTGTGTGTTCTCCCTCCCTGTACTGTGCTGTATGTAGTGTGTGTTTCCCCTCCCTGTACTTTGAAACATATAAGGTTAAAAAAAAGGGGTTTGTAGAATGAAACATAGGGCCTGAGATTCTGAGTCGGATGCAGTGGTGACGGAGGATGCATTGGAGTGATGTTTTTAGTATATGCATGAGTTGAACAGTGCATGCATCCTGATTTTGTTCATGCAGAGCCATATTATGGCAATTCCATGGAAATATGGACAAAGAGCCTAAAACATAAAAGTCAACACAGGTACAAGATATTGGCATTATCAATCAGTTGAAGGGCTCTGTTTTGGTAATAGAGGAAAACAAGGACTGCCACCCCATGTATGGACACTCAGACTACTTCCGCTGTGCAATTAAAGTGAGATGAGGGCCCGCTATTTCCACCCGTCCAACAATAAATTTGTTTGTTTTTTGCAACTCGGACGGTGCCCTCAACATCATGAGGTCATGAAGCACCGCTGAAAGAGAGGAAAAAAGGAGCCTCAGCACATGAGGAGCAGCCAGAACAGAAGAAAGTACAGTCATTATTGCAAACAGAGATGATATAGACAGAAACATAGACAAAATATACACAAAAAAGAAAATCAGGAGAATGTTTTGTACTACATTTCTCCAATCAGTTTGTCAATAAAATGAGTATACAAATGTCCTATAGTGTTATTGTGCTAATATCCAGCAATCATCAAAAAGTCTCTAGTAGATTTGTAAAAAGCAGACAAAAACTAATAATATATTTATAGTATAGTATGTACAGTTCAACAACAATTGGAGGGCCAAAGGTTCCCCACCCCTGCTCTAGGTGTTGGAAAAGTGTGTCAAACAATGCAATGGGGATTCTGCATATGTCATCTGGAGGTGTTCCCTGATGTGCTTCTCAGCCAATCAGGAGCTGTTTCATTATTCTTGGCTCTCTCTATTTATATTCCACATATCCAATCAACCTTCTAGAAAACATTAATCCCATAAATTACTGTACTAAAGTAGTAGAGTTTAACCCCAACAAATTTAATTAAAGCTATTTGCAAAAAAAGGATCAGTGCAATCAGATCTATCTTTTTTTACCAATATAAAAGTAAATGAAACATTTTTAATATGCATAATGATCAAACCTATAATAAATATAAATAATTTTAAATATTTTTCAGCTATTAATGATAAAAAAAATCAATGTAAACTAATTTAATGTTAAGCTACAAAGTATAGTTAGATAACTACATCAACAAAATGTTATTCCCTTTATTTAAATTTGATTTATAAAAATAACTAATATTGTTTATGTCCAATAATGAGGATCAGGATCAGGGTAAAAAATCAACTCTAAAGATACCATAAAGCTCTATAAAGAGCAATTATTCTATATTGACAAAAATCCAAAGATATATGGATTCTAACCCTAGAAATTGTACTAATTATTAGAATAAATTAAACCTCTCTAAAGAAACAGTTTAAGGTTTGTTTCAAATATATATAGTTCAGAATTGATAACTTTAGTAGTCCAATGGCAGTTGAAAACCAGACAATAAATGTAATCAACATCTAAAAGACATCTAGTTAAGGGAGTATAGCTCGAATGGCAGAGCCTCCAGGGAACTGGAGTGTTCTGCCAATACAATCACATATGTCTCCCAACCAGGTACAAATCTATAAGTGACTTTATGTTGATTGCGGGATATTAGAACAGTAACACTGGACATTTGCATACTGGTTTTATTGACAAATTGTCTGGGAAATTGATTACATGGGTGCACACTAATGCATTGACCTCAGTTTATGGTTTAGTGTTTTGTAAGAAATCATTGTTATCTACAGTATATTCTTTTAATATATTTTATATGAATGGTGGTATTATGTATGTTTGAGTTATTTGTACAGGTTGATTATCCCTTATCCAAAATTCAAAATCCCACATTTTTGGGTCCCCTACTGAGATAATGACATATGTATTATATACATTATCTATAAATATATATATTTATAAATAATATATATATTATATATAATATGTATGCTATTATCTCAGTGAGGGACCCACAAATTTGGGATTTTGAATTTTGGATAAGGGATACTCAACCTGTATTATTAAATGTATTTATATTTTAAAGAAGACAGTGCTCCATTCCATTTCCATCATTTTTGTAAAGCCTGTATTTGTCATTCTTATATAAATAGGGTTGTGTATTACTGAACTGAATAAGATACATTGTCTAGAATATCTACAGGGATTGTATTTACAGCAGCAATCCCACATAGGTTTTTTTTTTTTAAATAGCACACTAATAACCTTTTAAGCATGCATTTTTATTTTAGTCATTGTTCTTAGCTATCCTCCTATAGATCATTATCTCCTTCTCCATGCCTCTTTGGAGGTCAGATAATAATGGCTGCCAATGGTTCACATATCTTTGCAATGTATTATTAAGGCAGAGGTGTGAGAAGGAAGGTTAGGATTTTACCATGAAAACAGAACTCAGAGGTGTTTATGTCTATAACCTCTTTTCTGTTTACATTATGTGCCATGTGACTATTGTTTAAATATTTGTCCATAGAAAAATTACAGAATAATCTGTTATCTGAGGACACAAGCAAAGGGGAAGGGTTGCGTACCAAGCTGCCACAATAATTTATGTAAATAAAACACACCTCCTTTTCACATGTGATTGCTACTTTTAATTAAATATATCATGCTCTCTTAATTCACACTCCTACATCATGTTGCTATTTTAATAGGGTACTGATTTTCTAATAAAACAGGCAGAAGGTGATAAAAAAATCTTAAAACTGGTGCTGTAGTATTAACTGCAGAGCCATAAATAGACTTTTTGGTGCCCTGTGCAAGAGAGAGAATTGGTGCCCCCCATTTTTCCAATAGGGACATAATAGCCACACCTCCAATCTCTTGCAGCCACACACTACATAGATCTGCTCAGCCATAATGCAACTCATTTTTTTACAAAGTACAAGATAAGCTTTAAATCGTTAGAATTCTCTAGCTTTGTAGGTAAGGGCAGATTGCTCAATGAATTGATTGTCTGACTGCAATATACTACAGGCTATAGGTTTGAATCCTGGGAATGTCATCTTCTTGAAATGTAATAAAGAACAGTGTGACTAAATAACAAAGAAATCTCAAGATGATTTCATGAACGTTGTATAGGAATTAGAGACAGTGGTGGTCAGGAGATGCTGGGCTTCAAAAAGGGGGAAAGCTGCAAGTGAAAGTAATTAAAACAGATAATTGATAAGTGCTGCCAACAGCGCCCCCTACCCTGCATGGCTATGTGCAGTGCCCCCTCCACACACACCTAGTTACGGCCCTGATTAACTGGATGCTTTGGACAATTCATACACAGGGGCAAAGCCAAATAGAATATTTTTGAACCTACAGATTAAAATCCCATTAGAGCTCCAGTCCTAAAGATGTGGGAGGTACTGCATTTGTCTGAAATAAAGTTTGGATGTCGTGCTGTTCTTTAAAATGTGCAAAAATTGCAATAAATACTTTGCTACCAACTCTTCCCTATCTTGTGCCAAGCTTCCATGAGTTCATCAATTCTGCTAATTGTAGGGAGGAGGGATTACTGTAACAATAGAAGCACATGTCATTTACTGTACTGGGAGATTTGGGAAATAGGCCCATGACTGTGAATAATTAATGAAACAATATGTCATGGGTCAGTTTAGATACTTTCCTTTTATCTGATCAATTAAAGGTTTGTGGATTTTGCCTGGAACCATTTATTTTATACTGTATCACAAATAAATGTATTAATGATGGTAGGAAACTGAAGAAAATTAATTAAACTAATTAAACTATGAGGTTTATTTTTAGAATATGTATTTCACAATTATTTTCTCTGGTGAGCAAAAAAACTAAACCAAAAAACAACACTTAATTTGTGTAATGTGTAAATACTACTAATTCAGTAAAATATTAAGTGTAGTAATGTGATAAATTTGGAAATTCTGCTTATGTCGGTTTGAGCCCTACTTCAGTAACTTAGAAAAAGAAGAAGAAAAAAGATAAGAATTAATATCAAGAGAAGAAGCGTCAAGCATCAATTCCACAACAATTAAAGTACAAAGTAGAAGCTGGGAGAAGACATAAAATTCCAGATGTAGGGGAGGATCATAGCCCTTACATGTAGGAATTTTGGAACATGCATATAGTACCAAGAGGAGGTCCTCAGGTGAGAACATCGGTAATACGATTAATCATGTACCACGTAGTATCCCTGAAAACATTCCAGATACAATTTCGAGTGTCCAAAGGCAGGCTATCTATGTAAACTCCCCATTTTTAAGGAAAAGTTCCACTCCTTTGTCAATCTGGAAAGTGGCCATATGTTTCTCAGAAAAAAGAACATTTAAGATAGCTGATTTCCACACTATGACTGTCGGAGCTGTTTTAAAAATCCAATGCCTTAATATTACCTGTTTCGCTACCGTAACCATAACTGTTAGTAAGGGAACCACAGAAGAGAGATCAAACTGTAAAACCAAGGGTGAGAAATCTGCAAATAGAAGATGGCCGGCCTGCCTAGGAAGAGTCATATTGAGAGAATGATTCAAATATCAAAGGATTTTATACCCAAACCTCTGTATTTTCCAGCAAAACCAAAAGTTATGTGCAAGGGAAGCTCAACTAATTCCACACTTAGGGCAAAGACCTAGTTCCTCAGGATGAAAATGCCTCCTTTGAGAAGGTGAAACATACATTCTGTTTACAACCCGTAAATGTATTTCCTGCAGTTTAGCAAATTTCAAAACTATCAAGACCGACTCAGTATTTGCAGATATCTCCTCCATCGAGTGTAATTTCCTTTTTCCAAGTTAAAGAAAGAGAAGACCAAGAGGGGGTGGTTGCTGCTATGAGGTCATTGTAGAGATAATGAATCTCGAATGGGTTACATTTACAAAACGTAAGGGTATCACGGACTATAGGATTATTCAATGATTTATCCAGTGGGTCTAAGAGGGACTGGATGTAATGGCGCATCTGGAGATACATAAAAAGTGAGAGCAAGGCAACAAAAACTTGTCGTGTAGTTGTGTAAAAGAGATCATCTGAGACATCTTCGAAAGCAGTAATTCCCCAGCATTTCCATGTGTAAAAGTGTCTGTTATCCAGTGACGGGGAAAACTAGGATTGCCCCATGAAGGTATATGTGGGGACTCAAAAGGGTTACTTCCAAATATCTTATGAATAGAGGTCCAAGCTTTATAGCTATGCCAAAACAATATATTATTCTTTATGTCATGTGGTAGTTTAGAGAAAGGGTTGTGAAGCAGTGCCGCTGGCAAATATGGGAAGAACACAGCTTGTTCCAGTTCCAAATTTGTAAATAGATCTGATTGGAGAAGCCAATCTGAAGCGAATTTAAAAAGCGCCGACCTAGCAAACATCGTCACTCCGAGCATACTCAGACCACCGTATCATTTGTTGACGTAAGTTTGGGCTCTGGGCATACGAGGTTTACCGCTTTTCCATATAAACCTCTAGAATAATTGCGAGCAGAGAAGGGAATCCTTTCTAGTAATTGAGACAGGGAGCATTTGCCTTCTTTTTCTCGTTATATGAGAACTGGAGTGATAGGAGTTTGAATCTCCAGACGAAGTGGCCCTCCTCCTCCTCCATTTCTGTGGAATGGGACAAACTATGTGATATAAAGAAACCAAGATATGCCTAAGATCTTATGGATCCTTGTGAGTGTGATGTATTGAAATAAGAATTATCTCTGCCTGACAAAAAGACTCTACACTATTGTGTGCCTTTTGTCTCTTTCTGTGTGTACTCTGATTGGTATTTGCCATCAGAGACACATATTATACAGGTTGTGGCCTTTGGAAGAATTTTTCATGTAAAAGTGACGTGTTAAATCCGGAGAGCGCTAAAGTGGAATATATTATCTGTGTAAAAAATTGTGACAAACTTGTGAAGTAGGTGAAACTTCATTCATATATATCACTGAGCTGATTTCCGGTTTGTATTGCGCACTTTAGAACCTCTTAAATCCTATATCTCCTCAGGGAGCATTTGAAGCAAGTGGGCCAGTTTGGGGAAAATAATGGCTTTTATCACTGCGACCCTACCCATCAATGAAAGTTTAAGGTTCTTCAAATTCTCTAAACGTGTTTTAATTTTTTGAATAAGTGGGGTATAATTGATCTAATATAGCTGATGAAGCTGCGATGGAATATAGATTCTTAAGTATTTCATTTTGGTAGGGGTTAAGGTAAATTGAGAAATCAGAGTAAAGAAGCGAGTCAGTAAAATTAGTTAAAGGGAGTAGCTCAGATTTATGAACACTTATTCGATAGCCAGCAAAGGTACTAAAGCAGTGTATAATGTCAAAAATAGATGAAATGGAAGCACGAGGGTTGGATACAAATAAAATCATATCATCTGCAAACAATCCAATCTTAACCTCCCTCCCACCGAGATCCCAGAGAAAGCTGATTACTGTCTCAGGGCAATAGTCAGCAGTTCCAACACAGTCACGAATAGTAAAGGAGATAATGGGCAACCCTGCCTAGTCCCTCTATGAATAGTTAGGGGTTGAGAGAGAAATCTATTAGTGAAAATTTGGGTAGAAGAATTGTGGTAAATGACACGTATAAGGGGGTAATTCCAAGTTGATCGCAGCAGGAATTTTTTTTAGCAGTTGGGCAAAACCATGTGCACTGCAGGGGAGGCAGATATAACATTTGCAGAGAGAGTTAGATTTGGGTGGGTTATTTTGTTTCTGTGCAGGGTAAATACTGGCTGCTTTATTTTTACACTGCAATTTAGATTGCAGATTGAACTCACCACACCCAAATCTAACTCTCTCTGCACATGTTATATCTGCCCCCCCTGCAGTGCACATGGTTTTGCCCAACTGCTAAAAAATTTCCTGCTGCGATCAACTTGGAATTACCCCCAATGTTCACAAACTGTTCAGGGAATCCAAATTGTCAGAGTGTCTCGAACAGGTGATCCCAAGTCACTAGGTCAAATGCTTTTTCTACATCAAGTGATAACAATAGTGTGGGATCACCCACCCCAGCACCGTCCAAGGACTGGAGGACCGTTAAAACTTTACAGATATTAGTCACCAATTGTCTGCCCCAGATAAAGCCGGTTTGGTCTCTATAGATTATCACGGGTAAAATAGATTTCAACCTGTCAGCCAGCAACTTGGTGAAAAGTTTGTAATCCACATTGAGTAAGGAAATAGGTCTGTACGAGGCTCTCCCAGAAAGAGCATTTGTTGTCAAGGTCAATATCACCTTGCGAGTATAGATCCTTATAGAAAGAATAGAATAAAAAATGTCAGCTACCACTTTCCCCTCAAACTGTATATTTGCATCAGAGTCCCTTAAAGCCGTTATATGATGAGGACCTCCCTCAGATTTAAGAAAATTAAAGAGTAGACGGCTAGGCTTATCCCCATACTGAAAAGACTTATATTTGCCTGCAGTGAGAAACCTATTATCCATCTGAATGAGAGTGTGATCAAAATGTTGTTTAGCTTCCCTATATTTCTGTTTATTGTCTAAAGTGTATGAAATCTTGAAAGATTGGAAGGAAGTGGTGAGTGTAGATTGTGCTTCCCTATAAGCAGCATCCTGATCCCTCCTATATTTCGTCATATATGCAATTATATCACCTCGTGGGACAGCCTTGGCAGCCTGCCAGAACAAGGCAGGGTCCGACACATGATCAGAGTTATTAAAGCAATAGGAATCCCAGTAAGCTATCAGCATAGATTGGAAGCTTTGAGAAGCCGCCAGTTTAGCGGGAAATCTCCAATGGGTGCTAGTTCCCAGAGTAAAAGTTACCCTGCAATAGAATACAAATAGGAGCATGATCCGAAATGCTGATGGGATCAATATTTGCTTCAATGACCCTGAGGGACAGATCAGTGGACACAAAAAAATAGTCAATATGCAAGAAGGAATTATAAATTGCCGAGGAACAAGTATATTCCAACTCAACAGGATTACGCACTCGCCATATGTCAACCAGTCCCAGTTGCTCAGATACATAATCCAAATTAATTTTGGCGAGCCGGACCCTCTGAGAGGAGGAACTCTTTTTATCTAAAACCAGTGAGACTAGGTTCATATACCCACCTAAAATAAGGGAAGTGTGCGAGTAAGATCGTAAAAGATTTTTATCATTATCATTATTATTATTATTACATTTTATTTATAAGGCACCACATGTGTTTTGCAGCGCCGTACAAAGGACAGTACAGGGAGACAAAACATAGCATTACAGTAAATAAATAACAGAAATAGAGTACAGGTAACATAGAGCACCACAGATTCTCAAGACATAATACAGCTAAGATGTAAGTATTGAAGGAGTGATTATCTTACTACTAGAGGCTGGTGGCCATAGATGGAGGTGAGCCTTTACTAGCAGGGTAAAGATGGTCTTTGAGTAGGGGAGAGCTGCGAGTGAAATGTGTCGAGATGAGGGCTTAGATAACAAGAGGAAAGAGGGCCCAGCTCTGAAGAGCTGACAATATAGTGGGGAGGGGCGACAGACAGATGACAAGAGGTGCAGGCAAGCGGGAGTTAGCCTGATGGCAGTATGCAAGCAAAGCTGAGATGTTCACGGCATGAGGCAGGGGGGTGGAGGCACGGGGGCAGGGGGGTGGAGGTGCGTAAACATTGCATAAAGTAAATCTGGAACCCTCTAAAGTAATATGCAATATAATGTATCTACCTAAGGTGTCAATAACCTGATGATGGATGTCAAATTTAATACCCTTACAGATAAGTATTGCAACACCCCTCGCTTTTGAGGTAAGAGGAGGAAGCAAGAACCTCATGTCTAAGCATACCAAGTTTTGCATGTTCAGTGGGGGTCAAATGGGTTTCTTGCAGTAGCGTAATATCTGCCTTCATTTTATTTAGATAGGTAAGAATGCGTCTTCACTTGATAGCGGGGTTAATACCCCTAACATTCCAAGAGTATAAATTCAGTCGGGACATTTATCTGATCTATGAAAGAAATTGCAAAAATAGTAATTAACTTATAATTGGTAGAGTCATCCATCATCAGGGCATTACAGACAATATATCCCAGCAATACTTGAAAAACAATTACTGAGCACGTAAATGTGGAAGGGACAATATGAACCAGCAACCCATGCGACAAAGATGTTGTAGAAGAAAAGAGATGGAGAAGAAGAAAGAGCAGGGAAGAAAGAAAGAAAAAGCAACAAGAACAAAAAATGAAAACATTTTCATCAACAAACAGTAACATAAGTGACTAACATCTAGCAGCTGTGATGTATAGTAAACAGTAAAAAGACAATACCGAATCAGCAAACCTAGCAAAAACACCCTGATGCCCCTGAAAGGGGGAGAACAATTTGCAGTCAATAACCTCCCGACAGAAAAATGATAAGCATCTCAATCCATTGGGAGGGTACAGACAATAACAAAAATGAGTGACAAAACTCTAAAACCTGAGTTCAATCATTATGATCCATAGAGGCTGAAGTGGAATCCGACACCGACCTTGATGATTCTATCATTTCGGACACAAAATCTTTAGCAGAGTCCACTGACGTGAAATTCTACGGACCTTGTGAGGTGAAGATGCGCAGCCGCACAGGATAAAGAAGAACAAATCTAGTACCATTCTTCAACAGTTGGGAGCAAATCGTTGACATTTCCCTTTTGGCCCTTGAAACCTCTGTGGAATAATCCTGAAATAGGAATAGTCTTTGACCATCCCAGTGAAGAGGCCCCTTACTCCTGGCAGCAGCTCAAATCATTTCCTTATGTTGAAAGTTCAGGCATTTAAAGATAACTGGGTGGGGCCTGGATTGGTTGGAATCGCGTGGTGGGTCCAATCTATGAGCTCTCTCTATTTCAAGAGAAGACAACTCTTCCAGGATGCCCAATAAATCTAGTAAATCCGAAAAAAGGACTTTAAGGAGGTCAGGACCTTTCAACGATTGCTTAAGGCCCACTATTCTCAGAGTATTATGCCTCAATCTGTTTTCAAGGTTGTCAATCTTCAGCATAATATGTTGACGAGAAGAGGAGAGGGAGGCGACCTGATCCTTGAGTTACTCAATATCCTTGAAATTTGCTCCAATCCGATTTTCATTCACCGATATCTGGCGCATCATGGAACCAAGTTCCGACACCGCTGACAAAAACTTATCCACCTGAACTTGGAGCAGGGGCTCCACCATTTCCTTTATTGCTTTCACGATTTCCGAGTAGGAAGGAGGAGTGGGAAAGACCTTTGGAGGAATAGTGTCTTGAAGATCGACTGCAGTATCCAAGCGATCTGAAACAGATAATAATAATGTAGATTCTGGACATGGTTCCCCTCATTTACTCCCACTCTTATAGCGTTGATGTTTCGGTGCAGAAGAGTTTAAGAATTTGTCCATAATATTAGTTACAGCACAGGAGGTCAAAAGGGAGGCAACGGTATGCCAGCACTGATAGATGCAAGAGAAATGTAACATCACAGCCGCAAGCAGCAAAAGCTTACATATTGTGGTTATGCAGGATCATCAGGTAGAATGGAGTGCATTTGTAGACCACCTGGACGACAGAGACATTCAACTGTGATTATCTGTTGTCAAAAGCAATATCTCCAGCAAACGTGGGAGTATGAACAATGTAATTGAGAGAACGACACAAACAGCGGTAATTGAGGAGCGCATTGGAGATCACGGTAATCCGACCACCAGCAGCAGCACCGTGTAAGCACTCATGGCATATAAAAAGTAGGAAGTGACACAAAGCACACAGTCTATCTCCCAGGTACGGGGTGATGGGGGGGTGGGGTAGCAGATAATTCACTTTGTGGTGATGGACTGGAAAAGGAATCACTGGGAAATAGGAGTATAGGGGAAATAGGTGGGAGCAACAATCCAGAAAATGAAGTTTAGGCACAGGTATTAGAAATCAGTAAGAATCCAGTAGTGTCAGCGTATCACAGCAGGAATACAGCAGCAGTCAGGAGTTAGACATTTATATAGAAGCCAGTGGGAGAGAGGGGTCCTCCAAATGAATTGCTGATATAAGAGGAGGGGAGAAGGGCTTTCACATAATGGATGTCCACAGAGCAGTAACTGGGCATAGACACAAATGCTGGACACTGATGTATTCACAATAAAACAGAAGGCTCCACACAGTTCTCATCCTGCTTCCCACAGCGAGCAGTGTACACAGGGAGGGAGAAATGAAACTTGGTGTGGAGCAGTGAGGCAATGAGGTAAGGCTGCCAGTAGTACTTGGGGAAGCAGTGGGAAGTGCAGCCGTCTGTGACGAGCGTAGTGGTAGTAAGTGCTCGGAAGTGTGGCCCCGCGTCTCCTCCCGGCTTCCACCGCCGGGTCCCGTCCACTTGTCTGCTGCTGCCGATATCATAGGGGGTGCAGCAGGACACCCGGCCAGACGCAGTGAACTCCGGTCCCAGGGAGTCGTGACAGGTCCTCACTGGGCGGAGCTCCGTGGCGGGCAGGTAGGGCCCGGGCTTTTGGTCCCGGTGTAGGCCGCAACCCGCAGAGGCCAGAATAGTGGTCCCCCAGCTCCACACACTAGGGAGCCCGAATACACAAGGAGGCAAAAGGGGGTCACAGGGTAACAGGTAGTTCAGCTGGAGCAGCGAGAAAAGCTTTAGGAAGCTCCTGCTCCTTCTCCAGTCAGGCCACGCCCTCCCACATGGTATGACTTTAATGCAAAAGCTGGTATGAAAATGCAAAAAAAACAAGCTTCTTATTTTTATAGTTGTATCATTTCAGAATAAGTTAATACACTACCTGCAATATGTTTTTATTTACTACTTCTTAGATAAATAGAAGTATAAACAGAAGTATAAAATCTAGGAATGAAAGAATGTTGGTCAAAAACTAAATTACCTGTACCCTGTTTCCCTGAACACAATGAAAACACGGCTTTCATTTCCCTTGTCACTCTTTTCACTGTTTTGTGCATAGCTCAGGGACAAGACCTAGCAAATACTTTATCTGTGCAAGAATGAGCTTCCTTTCAAATACATACAAAGGAAATGTGTACTTTGGAATTACTTTTACAGTTTTGTGCGATTCAGAAAACAGCAATCTTTATTACAACTATGTGTTAACTCATTCAGGATTCTATCTATCTATTTATCTATCCAGTGCCTCTTTTGTAGAAAAAAGGTTTAGGGACTACCAGGGCTAGGCAGCTTTGTAAGTAAAAGAATTTTCCTTTGTTAGAATAAAGAATTTTCCTTTGTAAGAATAAAGAATTTGCACTTGCCAAAAAGGGGTGCGGCCTCACTGCAATGGGGCGTTGCCTTGTACCCTAGTTTTTCAACCTGCACGCCCAGACATTGGCCACGACAGGGGAAAAAAATCTTGACTCATGCCGCTTATATTATTTGTAATTTTTCCTCCTCATAGTAAAGCCCCTTACACAGTATGACACATACCGCAATGCCCATTACACATTATTCCACACACACTGTAATGCCCATTACACACTGGCGTATTAATAATTGGTGCAGTGAGGGTCCAGGGGGGGCCCTACACCGCATACCATGCACCCAATAATTTAAATACTTAACCTCCGGCATTCCGCAGCGGAGCAGCAGCGCTGCAGAAATCTTTGGGGAAATGGCTCTGTGCCATTTTCCGGTGATTCGCACATGTGCAGTATGAAAATCACTGGGAAAATGGCCGCTAGCGACCCTAGGGACCCTAGTGCCCAGAGCTGGCAGCGCTGCCGGCTAGAGAGGAGAGGGCACAGGCGGAGCCTGCACACAGAGCCGGCCCTAACCAATATGATGCCCTAGGCAAGATTTTGTCTGGTGCCCCCTAGCACTGCCACTAGTTCTGCAGGACATGCCTGGCACGAGTCAGCTGGCAGATCTGCTAACGTTGGGGCGCCTTTTGTTTATGAACATGCGTCTTATTTGCATTACTATGTGGCTAGGATGCACAAACAGCTTTTGCTGATTAAAATGATATGCAGCATGCCTGTATTCTGTGTGCGACTGCGGCTGTATCTGCATATGAAATGCTACATTACAGTGATTTCCAGGAATACACTGCAACGTACATTTTGTATGCAGATACAGCATCAGTTACACACAGAATATAGGCATGCCGCATATCATTTTAATCAGCATAAGCTGCTGGTGCCCCTAAGCATACCAAATGCCCTAGGCATTTGCCTAGTTTGCCTATGCCTAGGGCCGGCTCTGCCTGCACACGGCCACCTCCTCTCTAGAAATGCCTCTGCCATTACGCATTATGCCACACACTGTAATGCCCATTATTCATTATGTCACACACAGTAATGTCCATTACACAATGACACACACCGCAATGCCTATTACAGAATGACAAACACTGTAATGCCCATTTCACATTATGCCAAACACTGTAATGCTCATTACACAGTTTACATTGAAGTATATTAAGTACATTTTTATTCCATTCCCCTTCTATATACTTCCCTTCTCCATCCACACTCCACTGCATTCTTATTTTCCATTGGTCAAAGCAGTGCTGTAGCTCATTATCTGTCAGCTTCCTCAACAGCTCTGTCATTTTGGTATGCAGTTAGCATACCGATAGTTGGGATCCTGGCTGTCACAATACTGATGCTGGGATCCCGACAGGGCCACCATACCACCGCCGGTATACCGGCGGGGTAGGTGATTCCCCCTCTATGGGTGTCCACGATACCCATAGAGGGAGAATAGAAAATGTGACGAGCATAGCTCGCCACCAAGCCCGCAAGGGGCTTTGTTGCGCATGCCCTCCTGCCGGCATTCCGCTGTTTGGGATACCAACGTTCGGCATCCCGGGTGGCAGGATCTCATACGATCCCGTCATTTTCTGCTATACCTCAGTAATTGATGCAAAACAGATTCCCTTTAGTACAGATTTGAATTAAGGGAAAAGAAAGAAATCACATGGTGCTAGGTCTGGCCGAGTATGGAGGGTTTTCTAGGTAGCACAGAGATCTGTTTCTCAGCCAGAAACTGCTTTATAGAGAGAGCTGTGTGGGCTGTTGTGTTGTCCTGATGGAGGATGAAACCATTTTTCCACAACTCTGGCCTCTTTCCTCTGATTCTTTCCCGTAAAGTTTCTTAAACATTTTTGCAGTAATGTTGATTCACTGTTGCGACTTCTGTTACCCAGTCTGCCAAAATTATGCCCTTGATACCAAAAAAAAACATGGCTTTGAATTTGGATTTGAATGATGGGATTTCCTCATTCTTGGTGACAATGGTGTTTTCCAGTGCATGGACTGGTGTTTCGTATCAGGATCTAATTTTAAGTAAAGTAATAACTTTACCTAAAATTGTCAATCCGCTTGAATTTGTTCCAAAATGTCTGTAAAGTCACTTTTTTTGTTGTTTTTTAAGATTTTCATTGATTTTTGACAAAGAAGTAACATATGAATCAAACAATATGAAGCTTAACAAGTGCCCTCAGGTGGGAAGGAACATGAGGTTTTGCACTCCATTTACCTGTACAGAAATAATAATATCTGAATAGTGGTCTGATCATAAATAAATAAGTAAGTTTGTATGATGAATTGCCTTCAAATGTAATTTTTCTAGGATCCCAATAATGCTGAAACAAAAAGTGACCCTGAAGCACTTCTGACAGGCAACCATAAGCAAAGGAGAATGAGAATAGGAAGAAAGAATAAAAGCATATATATGATGATAAGAGGAGTAATTGAAAGAAGACAGGAGAGAGGAGACGATAGTTGGAGACACGACACACTCGAGGGAGAGGGGGGGGGGTTAGCAATTGAACATAGACCATACTTTAAAGAATTATACATAGAGACTATGATTAAATCTAAGATCTACTAAATGTAGTTACTAGGGTTACAGCAAGTTCCTCCAAATGTCCATTTGAGTAGAGTCATCTAAGGTAGCTACATACTTTCCCCATTTTTTAATAAAGGAGTCAAAGGAGCATTCGGTGTTGAGTGAGAGTGATCTTTTGTCGAAATAGATTAGTTGGAGGATTCTGTTCCGAAGTTCTCTAATAGACGGGGCGGTTTTTTGTGTCCAATGTATCAAGATGAGCTTCTTCGCCATAGTAAATACTGTGATAAGAAATGCTGAGGGCGGGCTCTCTGTCTTGGGAAAGTTCCAATCTTTAAAATTTAGGCATATACAGGCAAGTGGGTTGAGGTCCAGATTTAGGTGTAATGTAGAGTTGAGAAAGGCTATAATCTTGCGCCAAAACCTTAACACCTTAGTGCAGGACCAAAAACAATGGAAGAATTTGGCGTTGGTCATAGAACATTTGTAGCAAGAGCCAGGATCTGAGGTAGACATATGTCTTCTTTGTGCTGGGGAGATATAAATCCTGTGTATAGACTTAAAGTGAACTTCTTGAAGATAAGATGAGTGGAGTGTTTTCATAATTTTCGGAAACTGGAAGGTATTAATAATCTCGGCACCTGTAATCCCAGGGATGTCGGCACTCCAAGCAGACACAAGGTTAGTTAGACCAAAGTCATTTACTGAACTTGTTAGGAGAGCATACAGCACCTTGGTTGAGGATTTAGGACTATTGTAAGATTTAAAGATAGCGTCCAGAGGGTGAGTAACTTTAAGTGAGGCGCTTAGTGAAGGCAGTGACATTGTATAATGTCTAGCTTGTAGATATAAATAAAAGTGGGAATTAGGAAGGTCGTAAGTATCTTTTAGGGTGGAGAAGGTAAGTATATGGCCTCCAGGATCAAAGAGTTTCGATGCTAGATTAAGGCCTTTTTGGGACCATTGGCGGAAGATTGGATTAGTTAGGGAGGGTTGGAAATTGGGGTTGCCCCATAATGGACAGAAAGGTGAGTATGTGTGTGGGAATTTGAGGTTTTTACTCAACTTGATCCAGCTGTTGTATGTGGCTCTAAATAAAGAGTGGTTTGTGATGTGTGGAGGTATTAAATGGGCAGGTGTGTGTAGTAAAGCTCCTGGGGAAAATGGATAAAATAAGCATTGTTCAAGCGCCTTATCAGTGAACTTTGAGGTTTCCATAAGCCAATCTGCTATTATCCTGAATTGAGTCGTGATAGAATACAGTGCAAAATTTGGAATGCTGAGACCACCGTTTGACTTTGGTTTGTATAGCTTTTTTAGGGCTAATCTAGGACGTTTGCCCTGCCATAAGAACTGTGAAATTCTTTTCTCGAGGGTGCTAAGGTCTTGTTTGGATATGACACACGGTAATAAATGTAAGGGGTAGTATATTTTTGGAAAAATTACACTTTTCAAAATTGCTGCTCTGCCTAATAGCGATAGAGGGAGTTTTGACCACCCATCTAGTTGAGAATAGATTTTTGTAAGGAGGGGGGGGGAAGTTAGCTGAATATAAGGAGTGAGATTCGTTTGTGATCTGTACACCTAAGTATTTAAGCTGAGAGGTTTTTATGCGAAATTGGGACAGTATCGGTAAGGATAGGAAGTCAGGAGATTGCTTAGATATGGGGAGAATTTCAGACTTAGCAACATTAATTTTGTAACCTGCTATCAAGCTGAAAGATGATATTATCTCTAATATCACTGGGAGGGATTTTAACGGGGTCAGATATGAAGAGTAACATGTCGTCTGCAAAGAGGGACACTTTCAATTCCAAGGAGGAAACGTTAATGCCGGTGAAGTCTAATGCGGATCTAAGGGCGATAGCTAAAGGTTCGATCGCTATATCAAAAAGTAGTGGTGACAGGGGGCATCCCTGCCTAGTACCCTTCTTAATTGGAAAGGGGAAAGACAGGAATCCATTGCATGAGATTTGTGAGGATGACATTGTGTATAGTGTTCTAATAAAGGAGATAAAAGTGGGTGGAATGCCAAATCTCTCCATAGTGAGGAACAAGTGGGACCAGCGTACTAAGTCAAATGCTTTTTCTGCATCAATTGATAGAATTGCTTTTCCACTGGACTCACCTGTTCCCCCACTACCCATGTGTACTGCTGCCAAAACCTTACGAATATTTGTAAGTGAATGTCTGCCCTTGATGAATCCTGTTTGGTCATGGTGTATTATTGAAGGGAGGATAGGGTTGAGGCGGGTGGCTAAAATTTTTGTAAGGAGTTTGTAGTCAGAATTTAATAAGGAGATGGGTCTGTATGAAGCAGATAGTGCAGGGTCTCTACCGGGTTTGAGTATTAATTTGATAATTGCCGAATTAAAATAGGGGGGAAGGGTTGCATTGAAGAGGATAAAGTTAAAGACTGATACTAAAATTGGGGCTATACGTTTGTCAAATAATTTATAAAAATCTCCACTGAAGCCATCTGGTCCTGGTGCTTTCGCTGATTTTAAAGTTTTCATGGCCTGAGTGACTTCAGTTAGAGTGATCGGTTGTGTTAACAAATTATTAGAATCTTTAGGAGCTTGGGGGTATGTAAGCGTGTCCCATAAGGATCGGGGGGAATTAAGAGTTGGAGGAGTTCTAGAAGGGTCAATATTCGAGGGTGTCTGAGGATGTGAATATATGTCTGTATAATAGTGTTGCATGTTTTGGGAGATCTGTTTGTTGGATGTAGTATGTGTGCCATCTGATTGGATTAGGGGGTGTACTGTCATAGGGGGTCTAGTCCCGTTAAGAATGTTGGTCAATAACTTACTAGTTTTGTTGCCATATCTATGAAAGCGGTAATTAGAGTAGAATTGTGATTTGTCTGATAAGGCTTGGAGGGTTTCCTCAAATTTTATTTTAGCTGCTAGGTATATGGACTTGTTGGCAGGGGTGGGTTGTAAGCTATAGTTTGAATAGGCTTCTGTGAGGGATTGTTGGAGTAGGAGGTAAGATTTAGAACAGTTCTTTTTTTCCTTAAATTCAAAGTTTAAGATCGAACTCCTCAAAACTGCCTTTGCAGACATCCAGTATAGCGGTGGATTAGTGGCTAGGTGTTGTTTGTTATTTTCGTGATATTCATCCCAGGAGTGCACTACATGGTTAATGAATCTAGGAATTTTAGAAAGGTGCGCCGGGAATCTCCAGGTCTTATGTGTAGATCTCTCATTTTGAGTTTTAACTGTAAGCCATACCAATGCATGGTCAGATAAGATGATTGGTTCTATACCTGAGTCCAGGACTTGGGAGAATAAGTTATTAGAGAGAGTGACGTAATCTATCCAGGATAAGGAGTGGTGTGCGGAAGATAGACAAGTGTAACCTCTGTCTGTGGGGTGTAGGGCCCTCCAAACATCAATTAGTTGTAGAGTCGACAGGATCGTGGGGATACCTAATTTTGGTAGTGAGTGATGGGATCTTCTAGCATGGGATCTGTCCAAATGTGGGTGTGAGATCAGATTGAGATCTCCGCGCATAATGAGATTGTTAGAAGAAAAGGGTAATAATTTACGTAGTATCAGTTGAAAGAAAGCTTTAGAATAGGAGTTAGGGGCATAGATTGAGCATAAGGTATAGGTGTTAGAGTATAATTTTATGGTGACGATGGCATATTTGCCCTCTGGATCGCAATCAGATGATATAATCTCTAGTGGGAGTGATTTAGAAACCAAAATTGCTACTCCTCTGGATTTTGAGTTAAAGGAAGAAGAGGCTAACAGGCACCAATTAAGCATTTGTAGTTTGAGTGTTTCCGGATGTGTAAGGTGCATCTCCTGAATAAATGCAATATCCAACTTTTGTCTATTTAAATATATTAATACCTTGCGTCGCTTGGCCGGAGTGCCAAAACCCCCAGCATTCAAAGAGCCAACCCGCAATGAAGTTACGTCAGCGTGTGGCATGTAGTTAATTCCGGGCAGGGGGACATCCTAAGGAACTCGCAACAAATCCTGTAGTGGAAAGGGGAACATAAAAGGGAAGAACAATAGGGGTGGGGGGGACAAGACAAGAGAGATAGAAAGGAGCATAGGCATATCAGAGTTACATACCTCATATTTACAGCTGTATCCGCATGCGTGAATGCGCGATACTTCCGCAAATAGGAGAAAAAAGAATATAAAAACAAAACACTAAACATAGTGTTTAAGTTTAACATAACATCATAACGGAGCATAACAGGTGCACCAATACCCTTATATGGACATCAAAATTGTCAGACCTCTTACGTATGTCATTAGGGCAGTGTATTGTCTGATCCTTCCATATCTATATTACCACAGGACTAGCATAAATAGTCAGGCATAAGGGGTATTAGCTGCCAGAGAGGGTTGAGAGTTTTGTGGTAGAGATCGGGGGTATAACATAACTAGGTGAGCATCCTGTGGAGAACTGCATAGCTGAAGTGGGGGAGGAGTAATCTTTTAGAAGAAGAGGTTATGCAGCGGTATATACAACGGTATATATATATTCTGTGAAGTGGACTATCAATGAGAATCACTGGGAGCAGGTGGTATATCAGATATATCGTCGGCTTGAGACTGCTGATCCTCGTTCAAGAATGCTCGTGCATCTTCCGGTGTGTTAAAATCATAATGTTTGTCTGAGAAGAATATGCGCAAACGCGCCGGGTACATGAGGGCAAATTTCTGTTTAGCTGAGGCCAATTCAGAGCATACTGGAGTAAAGGCTTTTCTAGCTCTCGTGAGCTCTACTGAGAAGTCTTGGAATAGATGTATGCGTTTGCCTTCCCATGAGAGGTTTTGTATCTGACGAGAGGCCTTCCAAATAGCTACCTTGTGAAGGTAGTTAAGGCATTTAAAGATAACTACACGCGGTCTCTTTTCATGTGGCTTAGGAATAGTGCCGATTCTGTGTACCCTCTCAATTATTAAGTCTTTGCATTCTGACTCAATTTTTAGCATTTGAGGAAGTGTGGCAGATACAAAGGAGAGTAGGGCTGGGCCTTTAACGGATTCCGGTATTCCTACCACTCTTATATTTGATCTCCTGGAGCGATTCTCTATATCATCTACTTTGTTCCACAGTTGATGGTTTTCCTTCTGTAGTTTTAAAATAGCTCGCTGAGCCTCTGACATATCGTGACAGACCGAAGCTACACGGTGTTCTGTGTCAGTGACTCTTCCCTGTAAGTGGTGCAGCTGTTATGTGATGTCCGCTACAGCCTGTGTTAGCAGGGGGGTCATAGTGCTTTTAATAGCGTCTACTATGTCCTGGTAAGTCGCTGGGGAGTCTGGCGGACGACGTACCTGTGGGAAGTTTGCATCGTCTGCTGCTTCAGCTGCAGCTTTCTTTGAGGCCAGGACACTGTGAGCCGTTTCAGCGTCCGGCGCCATTGTGGGGTCCGCACGGCACTTCTCCTGACGGCCCGGCGGGTGCTTAGCGGCAGGCGGTGAGGCCAGGAATTTCTCCATCAGGGGGAGAGCGATGTAGGAAGGTCGGGTAGCGAGGCTGTGGAGGCTCCAGGAGCCGTTAACAGTTATATAATGCCGGGTATTGTGCGGAGGAGCACGATCACGCTGTGCTCTGCATGCAACCGGAAGCGGAAGTCCTGTAAAGTCACTTTTGATGTTCTTTCTGATCAAGATTGAGAAGCACCATCTTAGCACAAACTTTTGTCATGTTAACATCTTGATGCAAAATTTGTCTAATGGTTTCTTTGTTGATGTTTACCATTTCCGCTAACATGCAGATGCTGAGTCAATGGTCAATTCAAACAATTTTCTACATTTTTTCCACATTTTCATTTGTTTTTGATGTGCAAGGTTTTCCAGGACATTCATTATCTTCAACATCCTCACGACAGTCACAAAATCATTTATGCCACTCAGAGGCTTCACCAGGTGTGGTGACACCCCGTGCACACTCTGCATTACATCCCATCCAAAAAAGGGGAGTGGCCTAATAAGAAAGGTGTGTGACCTAGCAGGGATCTCCGTTCCATCACTCCAGGGGGCGTGTCCAGCATCTCCCGGAGATGCTGATTTTAGAGATGTGCACTTGAAATTTTTCGGGTTTTGTGTTTTGGTTTTGGGTTCGGTTCCGACGCCGTGTTTTGGGTTCGACCGCGTTTTGGCAAAACCTCACCGAATTTTTTTTGTCGGATTCGGGTGTGTTTTGGATTCAGGTGTTTTTTTTTAAAAAACACTAAAAAACAGCTTAAATCATAGAATTTGGGGGTCATTTTGATCCCAAAGTATTATTAACCTCAAAAACCATAATTTCCACTCATTTTCAGTCTATTCTGAATACCTCACACCTCACAATATTATTTTTAGTCCTAAAATTTGCACCGAGGTCGCTGGATGACTAAGCTAAGCGACCCTAGTGGCCGACACAAACACCGGGCCCATCTAGGAGTGGCACTGCAGTGTCACGCAGGATGGCCCTTCCAAAAAACACTCCCCAAACAGCACATGACGCAAAGAAAAAAAGAGGCGCAATGAGGTAGCTGTGTGAGTAAGATAAGCGACCCTAGTGGCCGACACAAACACCGGGCCCATCTAGGAGTGGCACTGCAGTGTCACGCGGGATGGCCCTTCCAAAAAACACTCCCCAAACAGCACATGACGCAAAGAAAAAAAGAGGCGCAATGAGGTAGCTGTGTGAGTAAGCTAAGCGACCCTAGTGGCCGACACAAATACCTTGCCCATCTAGGAGTGGCACTGCAGTGTCACGCAGGATGGCCCTTCCAAAAAACACTCCCCAAACAGTACATGACGCAAAGAAAAAAAGAGGCGCAATGAGGTAGCTGTGTGAGTAAGATAAGCGACCCTAGTGGCCGACACAAACACCGGGCCCATCTAGGAGTGGCACTGCAGTGTCACGCAGGATGGCCCTTCCAAAAAACACTCCCCAAACAGCACATGACGCAAAGAAAAAAAGAGGCGCAATGAGGTAGCTGTGTGAGTAAGATAAGCGACCCTAGTGGCCGACACAAACACCGGGCCCATCTAGGAGTGGCACTGCAGTGTCACGCAGGATGGCCCTTCCAAAAAACACTCCCCAAACAGCACATGACGCAAAGAAAAAAAGAGGCGCAATGAGGTAGCTGTGTGAGTAAGATAAGCGACCCTAGTGGCCGACACAAACACCTGGCCCATCTAGGAGTTGCACTGCAGTGTCACGCAGGATTGCCCTTCCAAAAAACACTCCCCAAACAGCACATGACGCAAAGAAAAAAAGAGGCGCAATGAGGTAGCTGTGTGAGTAAGATAAGCGACCCTAGTGGCCGACACAAACACCGGGCCCATCTAGGAGTGGCACTGCAGTGTCACGCAGGATGGCCCTTCCAAAAAACACTCCCCAAACAGCACATGACGCAAAGAAAAAAAGAGGCGCAATGAGGTAGCTGTGTGAGTAAGATAAGCGACCCTAGTGGCCGACACAAACACCGGGCCCATCTAGGAGTGGCACTGCAGTGTCACGCAGGATGGCCCTTCCAAAAAACACTCCCCAAACAGCACATGACGCAAAGAAAAAAAGAGGCGCAATGAGATAGCTGTGTGAGTAAGATAAGCGACCCCAGTGGCCGACACAAACACCTGGCTCATCTAGGAGTGGCACTGCAGTGTCACGCAGGATGGCCCTTCCAAAAAACACTCCCCAAAGAGCACATGACGCAAAGAAAAATTAAAGAAAAAAGAGGTGCAAGATGGAATTGTCCTTGGGCCCTCCCACCCACCCTTATGTTGTATAAACAGGACATGCACACTTTAACCAACCCATCATTTCAGTGACAGGGCCTGCCACACGACTGTGACTGAAATGACGGGTTGGTTTGGACCCCCACCAAAAAAGAAGCAATTAATCTCTCCTTGCACAAACTGGCTCTACAGAGGCAAGATGTCCACCTCATCATCATCCTCCGATATATCACCGTGTACATCCCCCTCCTCACAGATTATCAATTCGTCCCCACTGGAATCCACCATCTCAGCTCCCTGTGTACTTTGTGGAGGCAATTGCTGCTGGTCAATGTCTCCACGGAGGAATTGATTATAATTCATTTTAATGAACATCATCTTCTCCACATTTTCTGGAAGTAACCTCGTACGCCGATTGCTGACAAGGTGAGCGGCGGCACTAAACACTCTTTCGGAGTACACACTTGTGGGAGGGCAACTTAGGTAGAATAAAGCCAGTTTGTGCAAGGGCCTCCAAATTGCCTCTTTTTCCTGCCAGTATAAGTACGGACTGTGTGACGTGCCTACTTGGATGCGGTCACTCATATAATCCTCCACCATTCTTTCAATGGGGAGAGAATCATATGCAGTGACAGTAGACGACATGTCCGTAATCGTTGACAGGTCCTTCAGTCCGGACCAGATGTCAGCATCAGCAGTCGCTCCAGACTGCCCTGTATCACCGCCAGCGGGTGGGCTCGGAATTCTGAGCCTTTTCCTCGCACCCCCAGTTGCGGGAGAATGTGAAGGAGGAGATGTTGACAGGTCGCGTTCCGCTTGACTTGACAATTTTCTCACCAGCAGGTCTTTGAACCCCAGCAGACTTGTGTCTGCCTGAAAGAGAGATCCAAGGTAGGTTTTAAATCTAGGATCGAGCATGGTGGCCAAAATGTAGTGCTCTGATTTCAACAGATTGACCACCCGTGAATCCTTGTTAAGCGAATTAAGGGCTCCATCCACAAGTCCCACATGCCTAGCGGAATCGCTCCATGTTAGCTCCTCCTTCAATGTCTCCAGCTTCTTCTGCAAAAGCCTGATGAGGGGAATGACCTGACTCAGGCTGGCAGTGTCTGAACTGACTTCACGTGTGGCAAGTTCAAAGGGCAGCAGAACCTTGCACAACGTTGAAATCATTCTCCACTGCGCTTGAGACAGGTGCATTCCACCTCCTATATCGTGCTGAATTGTATAGGCTTGAATGGCCTTTTGCTGCTCCTCCAACCTCTGAAGCATATATAGGGTTGAATTCCACCTCGTTACCACTTCTTGCTTCAGATGATGGCAGGGCAGGTTCAGGCGTTTTTGGTGTTGCTCCAGTCTTCTGTACATGGTGCCTGTACGCCGAAAGTGTCCCGCAATTCTTCTGGCCACCGACAGCATCTCTTGCACGCCCCTGTCGTTTTTTAAAAAATTCTGCACCACCAAATTCAAGGTATGTGCAAAACATGGGACGTGCTGGAATTTGCCCAGATTTAATGCACACACAATATTGCTGGCGTTGTCCGATGCCACAAATCCACAGGAGAGTCCAATTGGGGTAAGCCATTCCGCGATGATCTTACTCAGTTGCCGTAAGAGGTTTTCAGCTGTGTGCATATTCTGGAAACCGGTGATACAAAGCGTAGCCTGCCTAGGAAAGAGTTGGCGTTTGCGAGATGCTGCTACTGGTGTCGCCGCTGCTGTTCTTGCGGCGGGAGTCCATACATCTACCCAGTGGGCTGTCACAGTCATATAGTCCTGACCCTGTCCTGCTCCACTTGTCCACATGTCCGTGGTTAAGTGGACATTGGGTACAGCTGCATTTTTTAGGACACTGGTGACTCTTTTTCTGAGGTCTGTGTACATTTTCGATATTGCCTGCCTAGAGAAATGGAACCTAGATGGTATTTGGTACCGGGGACACAGTACCTCCAACAAGTCTCTAGTTGGCTCTGCAGTAATGATGGATACCGGAACCACGTTTCTCACCACCCAGGATGCCAAGGCCTCAGTTATCCGCTTTGCAGCAGGATGACTGCTGTGATATTTCATCTTCCTCGCAAAGGACTGTTGGACAGTCAATTGCTTGGTGGAAGTAGTAAAAGTGGTCTTACGATTTCCCCTCTGGGATGACCATCGACTCCCAGCAGCAACAACAGCAGCGCCAGCAGCAGTAGGCGTTACACGCAAGGATGCATCGGAGGAATCCCAGGCAGGAGAGGAATCGTCAGAATTGCCAGTGACATGGCCTGCAGGACTATTGGCATTCCTGGGGAAGGAGGAAATTGACACTGAGGGAGTTGGTGGGGTGGTTTGCGTGAGCTTGGTTACAAGAGGAAGGGATTTACTGGTCAGTGGACTGCTTCCGCTGTCGCCCAAAGTTTTTGAACTTGTCACTGACTTATTATGAATGCGCTGCAGGTGACGTATAAGGGAGGATGTTCCGAGGTGGTTAACGTCCTTACCCCTACTTATTACAGCTTGACAAAGGCAACACACGGCTTGACAAATGTTGTCCGCATTTCTGTTGAAATACTTCCACACCGAAGAGCTGATTTTTTTGGTATTTTCACCAGGCATGTCAACGGCCATATTCCTCCCACGGACAACAGGTGTCTCCCCGGGTGCCTGACTTAAACAAACCACCTCACCATCAGAATCCTCCTTGTCAATTTCCTCCCCAGCGCCAGCAACACCCATATCCTCCTCATCCTGGTGTACTTCAACACTGACATCTTCAATCTGACTATCAGGAACTGGACTGCGGGTGCTCCTTCCAGCACTTGCAGGGGGCGTGCAAATGGTGGAAGGCGCATGCTCTTCACGTCCAGTGTTGGGAAGGTCAGGCATCGCAACCGACACAATTGGACTCTCCTTGTGGATTTGGGATTTCGAAGAACGCACAGTTCTTTGCGGTGCTTTTGCCAGCTTAAGTCTTTTCATTTTTCTAGCGAGAGGCTGAGTGCTTCCATCCTCATGTGAAGCTGAACCACTAGCCATAAACATAGGCCAGGGCCTCAGCCGTTCCTTGCCACTCCGTGTGGTAAATGGCATATTGGCAAGTTTACGCTTCTCCTCCGACAATTTTATTTTATATTTTGGAGTCCTTTTTTTACTGATATTTGGTGTTTTGGATTTTACATGCTCTGTACTATGACATTGGGCATCGGCCTTGGCAGACGACGTTGCTGGCATTTCATCGTCTCGGCCATGACTAGTGGCAGCAGCTTCAGCACGAGGTGGTAGTGGATCTTGATCTTTCCCTAATTTTGGAACCTCAACATTTTTGTTCTCCATATTTTAATAGGCACAACTAAAAGGCACCTCAGGTAAACAATGGAGATGGATGGATACTAGTATACTTATGGATGGACGAGCGACTGCCGACACAGAGGTAGCTACAGCCGTGGACTACCGTACTGTGTCTGCTGCTAATATAGACTGGATGATAATGAGATGAAATCAATATATATATATATATATAATATCACTAGTACTGCAGCCGGACAGGTATATATATTTATTATGTAATGACTGATGACGGACCTGCTGGACACTGTCAGCTCAGCAGCACCGCAGACTGCTACAGTAAGCTACTATAGTAGTATGTATAAAGAAGACTGAAAAAAAAAAAACCACGGGTAGGTGGTATACAATTATGGATGGACGAGCGACTGCCGACACAGAGGTAGCTACAGCCGTGGACTACCGTACTGTGTCTGCTGCTAATATAGACTGGATGATAATGAGATGAAATCAATATATATATATATAATATCACACTAGTACTGCAGCCGGACAGGTAGATATATTTATTATGTAATGACTGATGACGGACCTGCTGGACACTGTCAGCTCAGCAGCACCGCAGACTGCTACAGTAAGCTACTATAGTAGTATGTATAAAGAAGAAAGAAAAAAAAAACCACGGGTAGGTGGTATACAATTATGGATGGACGAGCGACTGCCGACACAGAGGTAGCTACAGCCGTGGACTACCGTACTGTGTCTGCTGCTAATATAGACTGGATGATAATGAGATGAAATCAATATATATATATATAATATCACACTAGTACTGCAGCCGGACAGGTAGATATATTTATTATGTAATGACTGATGACGGACCTGCTGGACACTGTCAGCTCAGCAGCACCGCAGACTGCTACAGTAAGCTACTATAGTAGTATGTATAAAGAAGAAAGGAAAAAAAAAAACCACGGGTAGGTGGTATACAATTATGGATGGACGAGCGACTGCCGACACAGAGGTAGCTACAGCCGTGGACTACCGTACTGTGTCTGCAGCTAATATAGACTGGATGATAATGAGATGAAATCAATATATGTATATATAATATCACACTAGTACTGCAGCCGGACAGGTATATATATTTATTATGTAATGACTGATGACGGACCTGCTGGACACTGTCAGCTCAGCAGCACCGCAGACTGCTACAGTAAGCTACTATAGTAGTATGTATAAAGAAGAAAGAAAAAGAAAAAAACCACGGGTAGGTGGTATACAATTATGGATGGACGAGCGACTGCCGACACAGAGGTAGCTACAGCCGTGGACTACCGTACTGTGTCTGCTGCTAATATAGACTGGATGATAATGAGATGAAATCAATATATATATATATATATAATATCACACTAGTACTGCAGCCGGACAGGTAGATATATTTATTATGTAATGACTGATGATGGACCTGCTGGACACTGTCAGCTCAGCAGCACCGCAGACTGCTACAGTAAGCTACTATAGTAGTATGTATAAAGAAGAAAGAAAAAAAAAAAACCACGGGTAGGTGGTATACAATTATGGATGGACGAGCGACTGCCGACACAGAGGTAGCTACAGCCGTGGACTACCGTACTGTGTCTGCTGCTAATATAGACTGGATGATAATGAGATGAAATCAATATATATATATATAATATCACACTAGTACTGCAGCCGGACAGGTAGATATATTTATTATGTAATGACTGATGACGGACCTGCTGGACACTGTCAGCTCAGCAGCACCGTAGACTGCTACAGTAAGCTACTATAGTAGTATGTATAAAGAAGAAAGAAAAAAAAAACCACGGGTAGGTGGTATACAATTATGGATGGACGAGCGACTGCCGACACAGAGGTAGCTACAGCCGTGGACTACCGTACTGTGTCTGCTGCTAATATAGACTGGATGATAATGAGATGAAATCAATATATATATATAATATCACACTAGTACTGCAGCCGGACAGGTAGATATATTTATTATGTAATGACTGATGACGGACCTGCTGGACACTGTCAGCTCAGCAGCACCGCAGACTGCTACAGTAAGCTACTATAGTAGTATGTATAAAGAAGAAAGAAAAAAAAAACCACGGGTAGGTGGTATACAATTATGGATGGACGAGCGACTGCCGACACAGAGGTAGCTACAGCCGTGGACTACCGTACTGTGTCTGCTGCTATTATAGACTGGATGATAATGAGGTGAAATCAATATATATATATATATAATATCACTAGTACTGCAGCCGGACAGGTATATATATTTATTATGTAATGACTGATGACGGACCTGCTGGACACTGTCAGCTCAGCAGCACCGCAGACTGCTACAGTAAGCTACTATAGTAGTATGTATAAAGAAGAAGAAAGAAGAAAAAAAAAACGGGTAGGTGGTATACAATATTATATATATATTATATACAATTATATATATATATATATATATATATATATATATATTAAACTGGTGGTGATTATTAAACTGGTGGTCAGGTCACTGGTCACACTATCAGCAACTTGCAAGTAGTACTCCTAAGCAGACAATCACAATATATATTTTACTGGTGGTCAGTGTGGTCACAATGGCAGTGTGGCACTCTGGCAGCAAAAGTGTGCACTGTACGTTATATGTACTGCTGAGTCCTGCTCTCAGACTCTAACTGCTCCCCACTGTCAGTGTCTCCCCCACAAGTCAGATATACATTATACAGTCACACTATCTATCTATCTATCTATCTATCTATCTATCTATCTATCTATCTATCTATCTATCTATCACTTCAGCAAGTAGTAGTACTCCTCCTAATGCTCCCCAAAATTACTACTGTGTCTCTCTCTACTCTAGTCTCACTCTCTTCTCTATAAACGGAGAGGACGCCAGCCACGTCCTCTCCCTATGAATCTCAATGCACGTGTGAAAATGGCGGCGACGCACGGCTCCTTATATAGAATCCGAGTCTCGCGATAGAATCCGAGCCTCGCGAGAATCCGACAGCGGGATGATGACGTTCGGGCGCGCTCGGTTTAACCGAGCAAGGCGGGAAGATCCGAGTCGCTCGGCCCCGTGTAAAAAAAAATGAAGTTCGGGCGGGTTCGGATTCCGAGGAACCGAACCCGCTCATCTCTAGCTGATTTCCCCTGGAGACTGAGCTCTGTGTAATGCTAGCTCTTCATCTGCGACAGGAGCCGGGTGCGGCAGGAGAATATCACACCGCAGCACCCAGCTCCTGTCACTGCAGAAGCACTTTGGTGTTACTCGTTCCAAGGGTGACACCCGGTGCTGGCCACAACTCCCGCACCCATTTTTAGTTAGATTGAACTCAGTGTGCGTTTTGATCAGTTTAATTAAAAATATAAAGTTAACACGTTGCTCTACTTTTGAACTAAGCATTTTTACGATGCAAGGCAAACAGTCTACTTCACAAAATACAATCAAGGTCAGTGTTACCCCACTACCTTTTAACTCACGCAGCATGGTATATATATAAGTACAGTCTCGTTATTTAATAGCCTTACCACATGCAGAGTGCTGGCTCTGGCTCTTTCTGCCTTGAATGAGGTAAGTAAATTAATGGATTACTTAGACCCTGCACTGCACTGTGAATTTCTGGACTGGATACTGCCTACATACTGTATATAGGTATGTCTATTTGTTAAAATGAAAGTTTCCCTGTTAGAGCACTGTGAACAAAACATGTTCTAAGGCTTGCGTTGAATAGAAATACTGTATGGATGACAGGCACTTCAGATGATGCGCTAACTTTTTATTAAAGAAAAAATAAAATTAGGTACAAATTTTGTCACCAGGTGGCAAGGTGATAATACAAACCGCTAGAAGAATGCTGCATTTGTTCATCGTGACCTCCATTGCGATCAACAACAATTTGCATTTGCAGAACGGCTTTATCTTTAGTAGAATGTAACATGTCAGGTGGAATAACCAGCACATAATGTCTGATGCTCTGTTTCAGATCTGAGAAGGAATGCCATCCTTCCCTATACAGCTGTTTTTTGAAAAACTGGGATGAGATCTGGTGATCGGGTGGCCAAGATGTGACAAAGTTTTTAACAAATGAAAAAAAAAAAAATATTAATAATAAAAAAAATACATATATATAGATAGAAATGGGGTGGTATTCATGTGACCGGCAGTCGGGAGAACGACGGTCACATGACCTCCACCCGACATCCCGCCCCCTCACTATCCCGATGGTCGGCATGCCGACCAACAGGAACTATTTCCACTCGTGGGTGTCAATGACACCCATAGAGTGGGAATAGGACCCGTGGCGACCACAGGTCGCCACCGAGCCAGCAGCGTGGCGAGCGCAGCGAGCCCGCAAGGGGCTTGCTGCACTCGCCCCTCCCCGCCGTGATCCCATACAAATATTTGGCGGCACTCACGGACTTTGCATGAAAAAGAACAGAGATCACTCCGTCTTGAGCACATCCAGATAGGTGTCACTCAGAGACTTTAACTTACTGAAGCAGTGACAAACTTTTAATCCCTGCTTCACTAAATTACAAGTCTCTGAGTTCTGCCTATCTGGATGTGCTATAAGTGGGGTAACTCTCACATCGTAGCAAGTTACCCATGCAGGGGTTAGTGTCCCCTTACATCTAGCCTCCCTGCACTTGAAACAGCCCGTCTAGTTACGCCATGCTGGCATGGCATGACTCAATAGCGCCGAGCATCTTTATGTGCACATTCTGTGTGCGACCGTGACTGTATATCTGCATAAAAAATGTTATGCTACAGTGTTTTCCTAGAAAGCATTGTAACAGCATTTTGTATGCAGTTACAGCCGAAGACACACCCAGAATATATACATGTCACATATCACTTTAATCAGCAGAGTCTGCTTGTGCATCCCATTCGCATAGTGATACAAATAGAATATGATGCATTTCTGGCAAAAAAAGATGCCCAATGCTAACAGAGTTGCACGGTACCTGTCAGCTCACTCCCAGCAGGCATCTCCTGCAATGTGGCGTATTGAGGTAAGATGTGTGAGGACACATCTGTATGTATATATATATATATATATATATATATCTATCTATTATACAATAAACAGCCAAAACATACTCTGGGGTACTTGTCCAAATTTCTCTTGTTTATTAACCTGGGGTTTGATGTTGATTTTGATCCTGGCCCTGGTGGTAACTGTGGTAAGATTGTATTTTCTCCCCATGCTTGCATAGTTTGTGTCCAGTTGGCTACATCCAGTATCCATACCTCCCAACTGTCCCGATTTTCGTGGGACAGTCCCGTTTTTGAGTGTCCCGCGGTGGGGGGGGGGGGGGGGGGGCAGTTGGGAGTCTATGTCTCTCGCACAGCGTCTATTTACTGGAGTCAGAGGGAGAGGGGGCATGCCCAGCGCTCTGTGAGAGCGCTGGGCATGCCCCCTCAGTGACGAAAACGGGGGCGTGGATCACGATCGCGGGTCCTCCAGCAAAGCCACATCCCCTTTTCTTAGGTCACGCCCATTTTTTTTTTACAAAATAAGGTGCAGTACTGAACTAAACTACTGCAGGTCCCGTGGCCAGGTTAGTTTAGATATGTGCACCGGAAATTTTTCGGGTTTTGCGTTTTGGTTTTGGATTCGGTTCCACGGCCGTGTTTTGGATTCAGACTCGTTTTGGCAAAACCTCCCTTAAAATTTTTTGTCGGATTCTGGTGTGTTTTGGATTCAGGTGTTTTTTTTTTTAAACCCCTCAAAAACAGCTTAAATCATAGAATTTGGGGATCATTTTGATCCTATAGTATTATTAACCTCAATAACCATAATTTCCACTCATTTCCAGTCTATTCTGAACACCTCACAATATTATTTTTAATCCTAAAATTTGCACTGAGGTCGCTGGATGACTAAGCTAAGCGACCCAACTGGCCGCCACAAACACCTGGCCCATCTAGGAGTGTCAGACAGGATGGCACTTAAAAAAATTGGCCCCAAACAGCACATGATGCAAAGAAAAGAGAAAAAGATGTGCACTGTGGTCGCTGGATGGCTAAGCTAAGCGACACAAACACCTCAATATCACAGGAATTATTCATTCTAATCAATGGAAATATTGGTCCAAATCACCGGAAGAAAATGACAAAATCACAGTAATTATTTGTTCTAATCAATGGTATTATTGGTCCAAATCACCTGGAGAAAATGACAAAATCACAGGAAGTATTCGTTCTAATCAATGGTATTATTGGTCCAAATCGATGGAAGAAAATGACAAAATCACAGGAATTATTTGTTCTAATCAATGGTATTATTGGTCCAAATCACTGAAAGAAAATGACAAAATCACAGGAATTATTCATTCTAATCAGTGGTATTATTGGTCCAAATCACTGGAAGAAAATGACAAAATCACTGGATTTATTTGGAAAGATCACTGTTATTAATAATTATAAATCACTGATATTAATTGGTAAAATCTCGCTATCACCTGCCTAGTGAAGTGGAATCTAGATGGGATTTTGTACCAGGAACACAATAACTTCATCAATTGTCTAAATCCCAATGCACTAATGGCGGAAAACGGGCGCACGTCTAACAGCGCACTGATTATACTGAGCACTGATTATACTGATCACTGATGATACTACGGAGAACTGACACTGAGCAGCGAGAACAACACTGGACTATTGTACTGTAGTATACTGGTCTCCACAATGCAGCAAAGATATTGAGCACTGATCCGGAGAATAGAACTGAGTATGACACGGAGCTGCAAGATACAGCAATGGACAACTGTACTGTACTACTATATACTGGTGGTCACCACAATGCTGCACTGTACTACTATATACTGGTCACAACAATGCAGCACAGATATGAATACTAGAAGTGACAGAGCAGCAAGAAAAAGCATTGGCCTACTGTACTGTACTACTATATACTGGTGGTCACCACAATGCTGCACTGTACTACTATATACTGGTAACAACAATGCAGCACAGATATGGATACTAGAAGTGACACAGAGCAGCAAGAAACAGCAATGGCCTACTGTACTGTACTACTATATACTGGTGGTCACCACTATGCTGCACTGTACTACTATATACTGGTCACAACAATGCAGCACAGATATGTATACTAGAAGTGACACAGAGCAGCAAGAAACAGCAATGGCCTACTGTACTGTACTACTATATACTGGTGGTCACCACAATGCTGCACTGTACTACTATATACTGGTCACAACAATGCAGCACAGATATGGATACTAGAAGTGACACAGAGCAGCAAGAAACAGCAATGGCCTACTGAACTGTACAACTATATACTGGTGGTCACCACAATGCTGCACTATACTACTATATACTGGTCACAACAATGCAGCACAGATATGGATACTAGAAGTGACACAGAGCAGCAAAAAACAGCTATGGCCTACTGTATTGTACTACTATATACTGGTGGTCACCAAAATGCTGCACTGTACTACTATATAGTATATAATGGTCACACAACAATGCAGCAGAAATTGAGCACTGATCAGGATACTAGAACTGAGTCTGACACGGAGCTGCAAGATACAGCAATGGCCTACTGTACTGTACTACTATAATATACTGGTGGTCCCCACAATGCAGCACACTGAGCACAGATATTTGCAGCACACTGAGCACAGATATTGAGCTTTTCAGGCAGAGAATGTAGCCACGTCCTCTCCGCTCAATCTACAATGCACGAGTGAAAATGGCGGTGACACGCGGTTCTTTATATGGAATACGCGAGAATCCGACAGCGGGATGATGATGTTCGGCCTCGTTCAGATTTTGCGTGTTAGCCGGGAAGATCCGAGGCTGCTTCGGACTTGTGTAAACCACGTGAAGTTTTTTGGGGGGGTTCGGATCTCGACGAACCGAACCCGCTCATCTCTAGTTAGTATCGATCTAGTTTCCTAAGTAGCTGACATTGAGTAGTCTGGTGATACAGGTTAGGTTACTGTATATGCAGGAGTGTTAATTAAAATATAGCAGAAATGACATGAGACGACAACGTTCCTGTTTGCAGAGACAAAAGGTGCTGGTGCTTATGTCATAGAGTACTATCCAAAATAAGTATCACATTACAGATTTAGCATAAGCAAGAAATTCAGCTGCTATGGTCACATGCAACCTTGACTGTCCTGTCTTTCAAGAATGTTCTGATGAAATAATACATAAATCACCCATGACTTTATTCCGACGAACTTAACATTTATAACTAGCTAGCTTATCACTAAGAAATAAACACACGGACACCAACTGCTAGATTTAAAAGTAGAGATGAGCGGATTCGGTTTTACTCGGTTTTACTCGGTTCTCAAAACCGAATCTTATTGGCTCACACGGGGTTTTGAGAACCGAGTAAAACCGAGTAAAACCGAATCCGCTCATCTCTATTTAAAAGGTCAAACAGATATTTATTGTTTGGTGACCTGTCGTTTAAACTAAGAATATTGGAGGATGGCAAGAAAAAGGTGCTACCAACTCACCAGCACCAGTCAACTATAATAAACCATAAAATAGGAGGGGCCTCACAACCGCCTCCTTAACATAACCTGCACTGCGCAGGCTCACCCCCCTTACTTTAGCAGAGCCGTGGACGAACCCGCACGGGAACATCCGTAGTCCACCCGCAAGGGGAGGGCATACTCGCTGTTCATTCAAAAGGGGGTGCCCCACAGTGACCACTTATGTAACTATTTGACCGCTGGCTGGTAGCGACTTTCCGCCCATCTGGCTATCAAAGCCTGCTGAGAAATGGAATTAGAAGACCGAAAAGCGAGCCTCAAGCAACCTTATAGGGAGGGTGGGAGGGCATCCAAGAAAAACTGGCAAGAGGAAGATGGCTGCCAAAACCCTGAACTATATACCCCTGTGCATACTCCTCCTACCTATCCCTAATAGGCACCCATCTGTCACCTGACCACCACTGTAAATCACTAAGGCTAGCCCTGCCTATCCTCAACACATGTCAGAAAAATTCATGGAGTTTATGTGGCTTCGAGCCTATGCGGATCTCTGCCTGCCTAAATCACCCATGACTTTATTCCGACGAACTTAACATTTATAACTAGCTAGCTTATCACTAAGAAATAAACACACGGACACCAACTGCTAGATTTAAAAGGTCAAACAGATATTTATTGTTTGGTGACCTGTCGTTTAAACTAAGAATATTGGAGGATGGCAAGAAAAAGGCGCTACCAACTCACCAGCACCAGTCAACTATAATAAACCATAAAATAGGAGGGGCCTCACAACCGCCTCCTTAACATAACCTGCACTGCGCAGGCTCACCCCCCTTACTTTAGCAGAGCCGTGGACGAACCCGCACGGGAACATCCGTAGTCCACCCGCAAGGGGAGGGCATACTCGCTGTTCATTCAAAAGGGGGTGCCCCACAGTGACCACTTATGTAACTATTTGACCGCTGGCTGGTAGCGACTTTCCGCCACAACAAGGATTTTAACAAAAAACCGCAGACCGCCATCCACCAACAACAGGAGAAGAGATTCAACCGGACAGTACTCTAAAAATACTGTCCAAGAACACACCAATACCCGCAGGGGAAAGGTGAATACCATCTTCCCTATAAAACTGCACATTGTGCAGCACCAAAAGCGGATGCCTAACCACTAAACCTCCTATCGCCTGCACGTATACTGACACTGCGGAATTAACTTTCTTCCTAGCTTTTTCTATAGCGGAGAAACGAATGGCACCCCGCCAATGGAAACGGGGCACTATGTCGGACCACACCACTATCACCCGTGGCCAAGATGCCCGTAACGCCACTAAGTCCGCTTTGATACTCAATATGAGATCAATGCCTTTGACCCTCCCCATATCATTCCCCCCGAGGTGAATGACAACCCAGCCGGGCCGCCCCCACCTCCGCTCATGGCGAAACAGCAAGCGAAGTAAACCCATCCAACGTAAACCTCTAACTCCTAACCATCTAACTACCTTGTCCCCAAATAGTTCGCCCGTTCGTCCTGCCATTGGATGCCTCTCCGCCCAAAAAATAAAAGAATGGCCAATGAGCCAAATCTGATCAGAGATGTCCAAAGTAGCTGCAAAAAGAAAATTCCTTACCGTCAGACATTATAAAGATCAAAACAAATTAACTTAAACATGCAAGTAAGAACCCGAGTGAAGGAGAAAACTCAAAAAACCTCCCGTGAACCGTGTGTGAATGCCAATTGTAATTCGGTCCCCTCGGAGGAAAATTTAAAAATTCACTTCACACCCTCCATTTCTGAACGCTAGCCGTTCAAAAACTGACGAGTAAAACACGTTTCCGGGTTCGCGCAACAGGCGCAACAACAACAATACTTAACAGATCCTTATACTAGGCGCAAGCCTAGCCAACTGAATACCGGTTGCCCAAACCCAAACGGTATCCCGCCCGCAGGGGCAAGACCCACTCACCGGGGAGGGCCTTAGTCAATGATTCTCCACAGGAAGGGCAGCACCAATAGACCCCCAACCTCCGCATCAGGTACCAGCTCCCTAAACTTGTCGAACTCAAAACGCGACAGTGCGTCAGCAATTCTGTTGTCAACCCCTGGGACATGCGCAGCCGTGAAATGAATGTTATGCCTCAAGCACTTGAGCACAAGATAACGCAACAAGCGCAGAGCCTCAGGAGAGGACGAGCGCTGGTTATTAACGGCGTGCACGACGCCCAGATTGTCGCAGCGAAATACAATACTCCGATCCGACAAACTGGGTGCCCACAACTCAACCGCCACTATCAAGGGGAATAACTCCAGCAGGAGCAAGTTCTTTGTAAACCCTCGGGTCACCCATGCTGTGGGCCAAGGCGCGGCGCACCACTGTGTTCTGAAAAAAGCCCCAAAGCCCGAACCACCAGCGGCGTCGGTGAAAAGTTGTAACGCAGCGTTGGAACAGCGTTTCGCTGGCCACAACACCTCCCGGTTAAAAGAAACCAAGAAAGTGGACCAGGTTCTCAAGTCCTCCCTGACCTCGCGCGAAATATAAACCGTATGGTGAGGTTTCCGTACCCCCGCTATGGATCTCTCAAGTTTACGGCAGAAAACCCGGCCCATGGGTATGATCCTGCACGCAAAATTAAATCACCCGAGCAACGACTGAACCCGTTGTAGTCTGACCCTGCGCGAGAGGAGGCACTGCTCTATGAGACCCAACAATTTGAGCACCTTATCGGCCGGAAGCCGGCAACAGCCGGCTTCCGAATCGATTTCAATGCCCAAGTAACTGAGGCATGCCGTGGGCCCCTCGGTCTTATCCGAGGCCACGGGAATGCCCAGGCGACCGAATAAACTCTGAGCTAAACCCAGTACCTCCCCGCACGCCGACCCCACCCTTGGACCCACAAAGAGAAAATCGTCTAGGTAGTGGGCGACCTCCGGGTGGCCGGAGGCCGACACTATGCACCAATGCAAAAATGAGCTGAATTTCTCAAAATAGGCACAAGAAATGGAACACCCCATGGGCAAGCACCTGTCTACATAATACCCACCCCCTAACCTGAAACCAAGGAAACGCAGGGAGTCGGGGTGGATGGGCAGGAGGCGGAAAGCGGACTCAATGTCCAGCTTGGCCATGAGGGCGCCGGGACCCGCCCTTTGGACTAACCGCAGGGCCTCATCAAACGATTGATATTGCACCCTGCAAGCTTCCTCCGGGATGGAGTCGTTGACCGAGCCGCCACGGGGGTGTGACAAATGCTGGATGAGGCGGAATTTACCCTGAGCTTTCTTGGGGACCACCCCTAACGGTGAAATGCACAGCCGGGGCAGGGGAGGGGACGGGAAAGGGCCGCACATGCGCCCCAAATCGATTTCCGCCCGAACCTTACGGGCGACCACGAAGGGGAAATCCCGTGCGGATTTTAAATTGCGCCTGGAGACCACGAGGACCGAATCCGGGATGGGAAGCCTGAAACCGCTACGAAAACCTTCCAACAAAAACAACCCCGAAGTGACGTCGGGGTAACTGCCCAACCATTTAGCCAATTCGGGGACGTTGATGGGGGAAAACGCCTTACTTTCCACTTCCGGGCACATCGGCAGCATCAGAGGGCCTGGACCCGGAAGGGGACTGGCAATCTTTGGCCGGGTGCCCCCCGCCGCACGCCTTGCAGGAGTGGCGAAAACGGCAGTTAGCCCCCCGGGAACACTTGCCCTCGTTGAAGGCAAAGCATTTCCCTTTATTCCCCGTGGGCGGGCTCGGCCGGACATTTAAACCCGGCTTACCGCCCTGGGCTTCATAAAGGGGCCTATTCTGATGAGTGACCTCTAACCAAACTTCCACGTCCTTGAAACCCAAGGGTAGTGTCGGGTTACCGTCTTGGTTACGACGGAATTTCTCATCGTAATCCCTCCACGCGTAACCCTTGGATGTCAAGTACATTTCATGCACCAGGTACAAATACTTGACCGTGTTGTGATATTCCTTAGGCCTCGTCTCGGCGTAGCACGCCGTGAACACTAAAAACCCCCGGAGCCACTGGTTAAAATTGCGAAATGCATTCTCGCCAATGCCACCAACCTTCTTGGCCTTATCGAAAGCCTTCCGCATGTCATCCGTAAGGGTGAACATGTCGACGTATTTACCTTTCTTAATCTTCTCCCTCATCCGTTTAGGCAAACCCCTGGTGACCGCAGTGTTAGCGCAGTGCACCATTTCCGTAAAACGCGGAGGGTCAGGCGTGGCTGCCGCAGCTGCGCCCTTAGCCTTCCTCTCTTTCTTGTGCAAGCGATGCGCAATGAGCCTAGCTAACTTACGCGGGCGCCTGGGGGACCCGGAAGACCTAGTATCAGAAGAGGAGCTGGAAGAAGAGCTATCAGAAGAAGGATTAACTGTCTCACCCGTTCCCGGAGGACCCCCCCGCGTCTACTGCTGCGATGGCGGGGCCGGATGGAACCTCTTCAGGGACCCGAGATCCCCCCGTCTCCACATGTTCAGCCTGCTTCGCCGCTCCTGTCTGTGCCTCGCTGGATGTTGCTGTCGTCGTGGCCCCCGACAATCCGGCCGGGGGAGAGACCCCCCTCGCCGTACCTGCACCTGTTGGGGAAACAGAAGGGGGGGGAGGGGAGGCACAAAAGCAGCCACCTCCGGGGGGGGAACCGGAGGTAGCGGGGGAGGGGGAGCCGCAAGTGGGGGCCGCGAACCGAGTGCGGGCAAGCCCGGTGTCGCGACGCCTGTCATTTCAAACGCAGCGCCAGACGCTGGAGGCACTATGCCCGGGGAAGTAAAACCAGCGTGCCAAGTGGACGGAGCCTGTGAAAACGGCGACGCCCAGTAAGGCGTCTGGCCGAGGGCCCCTGGGGTAAAACCACTGGAGTAAGAACCCCCCCATTGCGCAAAACCCGGACCACTCGGCGTGGGCCATGAGGTCACCGATCCCTGCGCGTGCTTAAACGCCGCCGGCAAATAAGTGGACGAAATGCTGCAATGACCAGGCCACTGACACCGAAGCCGCCGGAAGGAAACCCGCGGGCGAAGCCGTATACGTGCCGCCCCGGTACGCAAATGGAGCGGCCAAGGAACTTGGTCCTGACCCCATCTGGTGCACCAGGAGCTGGCCAGCAGACGGCGTCGGCTCGCTGGGCCACAGGCCACTCACAGGCGGCAGCAGCATCTGGGACACCGGGAGCGCCCCGGGGTAAATCCCAGATGTCTGCCCGCTGACGCCCGACACCCCGCTGCCCCCCACGATATTGGCACCTATGGAAACGGTGGGGGGGAAACAGAGCCTGCGCATGCTCAAACACAGGCCCCGCACCCCCCGTTGTCCCTGGACCAGAAGGCAGGGACACTACATCCTGCACCAGCCAGGCACCCGCAGGGGAGCTGGCCGGTGAAAGCCCCGTCATTCCCCTCCTCACCGCTGATTCACGGCACCCACCCGCCGGGTCACGTGACCCGCCAATCGCGGCCGTGTAGAGAGGCGTACTAACGCCTGTGGAGGCCGGAGCCCCGGTGCGCGCGGCTCTGCCGCTGCGCCGGGCTCCGGGAACGGCCGACGCTGGGGAAGCACTGCCGCCCGTGGAGAGCAGGACCCTGTCTCCGGCGGCCGGCGAAGCGGAGGGGGGGACCGCGCGCACCCGCGGCCGGCAATAGCCCGCCGCCGCGAGCGGTCGGGAGGCCTCAGCCAGGCGGCGGGGGGGGGGGGGGGGGGCGCTGATCTTCTGGGATGGGGCATGCTGCAGCAAAACAGTGTGGATAACACCTAAAGCGTACACTGACTGTAATATAAAGGGAGGGAGCAGTAGTATATGCAGTATTTAAAATAGGGGAAATAACTGACAAAATGCTGACAGTATGCCTTACCCTCATCCAAGAAAAACTGGCAAGAGGAAGATGGCTGACAAAACCCTGAACTATATACCCCTGTGCATACTCCTCCTACCTATCCCTAATAGGCACCCATCTGTCACCTGACCACCACTGTCAATCACTAAGGCTAGCCCTGCCTATCCTCAACACATGTCAGAAAAATTCAGGGAGTTTATGTGGCTTCGAGCCTATGCGGATCTCTGCCTGCCTAACATTTGGCGTGGCGGTCTAAGTGCAGGGATCTGCATTGTATATAGAGGGATCTCAGCACTCACATTATAAACACTGGTAACCTGCTGAGAATGTGACAGGTGGAAATATTTTAGTTTATATTTAATACAGGACGGACATTGTCAGGTACTGTACTTTGTGTCATAGAGCTCAGTGTATGCCCTCACTAGCACTTTATGCTGCATGAGAGTCTCACTGACTATTCCTTGGCTCTCAGTGCCTTCCACAGAGAACAGTTAAGTCTCATAATTGATTAATGTAAGACACGAAACCCCCTTTCATTACTGTAAATTCCTTTCTTCAGCATGACAATACAAAGTGGTCAGTATCTAATTGAAAAATGTTCTTCAGAATTATTTTTCAGACTTCTCCAAATCAAAACTGACTCAAGTGAATCTTCTGTAACGTAACATGAAAAAAAAAATAAACATCTTTTTACATGTCACCTTTCAGTCAGATTGCGTTTTTATTGCAATAGCACCAGGCAATATAGTTTGTAGAGATGAGCGGGTTCGGTTCCTCGGAATCCGAACCCGCCCGAACTTCAGGGTTTTTTACACGGGGCCGAGCAGGCTCGGATCCTCCCGCCTTGCTCGGTTAACCCGAGCGCGCCCGAACGTCATCATCACGCTGTCGGATTCTCGCGAGGCTCGGATTCTATATAAGGAGCCGCGCGTCGCCGCCATTTTTCACACGTGCATTGAGATTCATAGGGAGAGGACGTGGCTGGCGTCCTCTCCGTTTATAGAGATTCGAGAAGAGAGTGAGACAGTCTCACTAGAGAGAGACACAGTAGTAATTTTGGGGAGCATCATTAGGAGGAGTACTACTACTACTAGTACTTGCTGAAGTGAAGTGATAGATAGTGTGACTGTATTGTATTATCTGACTTGTGGGGGAGACACTGACAGTGGGGAGCAGTTAGAGTCTGAGAGCAGGACTCAGGACTCAGGAGTACATACTACATATAACGTACAGTGCACACTTTTGCTGCCAGAGTGCCACACCAGTATAATATATATTGTGATTGTATGCTTAGGAGTACTACTTGCAAGTTGCTGATAGTGTGACCAGTGACCTGACCACCAGTTTAATAATCACCACCAGTTTAATTAATATATATATATATATAATTGTATATAATTAATATATATATAATATTATAATTGTATACCACCTACCCGTGTTTTTTTTTTTTTCTTTCTTCTTTATACATACTACTATAGTAGCTTACTGTAGCAGTCTGCGGTGCTGCTGAGCTGACAGTGTCCAGCAGGTCCGTCATCAGTCATTACATAATAAATATATATACCTGTCCGGCTGCAGTACTAGTGATATTATATATACATATATATATTGATTTCATATCATTATCATCCAGTCTATATTAGCAGCAGACACAGTACGTTAGTCCACGGCTGTAGCTACCTCTGTGTCGGCACTCGGCAGTCCATCCATAATTGTATACCACCTACCCGTGGTTTTTTTTTTTTCTTTCTTCTTGATACATACTACTATAGTAGCTTACTGTAGCAGTCTGCGGTGCTGCTGAGCTGACAGTGTCCAGCAGGTCCGTCATCAGTCATCATTACCTAATAAATATATATCTACCTGTCCGGCTGCAGTACTAGTGATATTATATATACATATATATATTGATTTCATATCATTATCATCCAGTCTATATTAGCAGCAGACACAGTACGTTAGTCCACGGCTGTAGCTACCTCTGTGTCGGCACTCGGCAGTCCATCCATAATTGTATACCACCTACCCGTGGTTTTTTTTTTTCTTTCTTCTTGATACATACTACTATAGTAGCTTACTGTAGCAGTCTGCGGTGCTGCTGAGCTGACAGTGTCCAGCAGGTCCGTCATCAGTCATCATTACCTAATAAATATATATCTACCTGTCCGGCTGCAGTACTAGTGATATTATATATACATATATATATTGATTTCATATCATTATCATCCAGTCTATATTAGCAGCAGACACAGTACGTTAGTCCACGGCTGTAGCTACCTCTGTGTCGGCACTCGGCAGTCCATCCATAATTGTATACCACCTACCCGTGGTTTTTTTTTTCTTTCTTCTTGATACATACTACTATAGTAGCTTACTGTAGCAGTCTGCGGTGCTGCTGAGCTGACAGTGTCCAGCAGGTCCGTCATCAGTCATCATTACCTAATAAATCTATATCTACCTGTCCGGCTGCAGTACTAGTGATATTATATATACATATATATATTGATTTCATATCATTATCATCCAGTCTATATTAGCAGCAGACACAGTACGTTAGTCCACGGCTGTAGCTACCTCTGTGTCGGCACTCGGCAGTCCATCCATAATTGTATACCACCTACCCGTGTTTTTTTTTTTTCTTTCTTATTGATACATACTACTATAGTAGCTTACTGTAGCAGTCTGCGGTGCTGCTGAGCTGACAGTGTCCAGCAGGTCCGTCATCAGTCATCATTACCTAATAAATATATATCTACCTGTCCGGCTGCAGTACTAGTGATATTATATATACATATATATATTGATTTCATATCATTATCATCCAGTCTATATTAGCAGCAGACACAGTACGGTAGTCCACAGCTGTAGCTACCTCTGTGTCGGCACTCGGCAGTCCATCCATAATTGTATACCACCTACCCGTGTTTTTTTCTTTTCTTTCTTCTTGATACATACTACTATAGTAGCTTACTGTAGCAGTCTGCGGTGCTGCTGAGCTGACAGTGTCCAGCAGGTCCGTCATCAGTCATCATTACCTAATAAATATATATCTACCTGTCCAGCTGCAGTACTAGTGATATTATATATACATATATATATTGATTTCATATCATTATCATCCAGTCTATATTAGCAGCAGACACAGTACGGTAGTCCACGGCTGTAGCTACCTCTGTGTCGGCACGCGGCAGTCCATCCATAAGTATACTAGTATCCATCCATCTCCATTGTTTACCTGATGTGCCTTTTAGTTGTGCCTATTAAAATATGGAGAACAAAAATGTTGAGGTTCCAAAATTAGGGAAAGATCAAGATCCACTTCCACCACGTGCTGAAGCTGCTGCCACTAGTCATGGCCGAGACGATGAAATGCCAGCAACGTCGTCTGCCAAGGCCGATGCCCAATGTCATAGTACAGAGCATGTAAAATCCAAAACACCAAATATCAGTAAAAAAAGGACTCCAAAACCTAAAATAAAATTGTCGGAGGAGAAGCGTAAACTTGCCAATATGCCATTTACCACACGGAGTGGCAAGGAACGGCTGAGGCCCTGGCCTATGTTCATGGCTAGTGGTTCAGCTTCACATGAGGATGGAAGCACTCAGCTTCTCGCTAGAAAAATGAAAAGACTCAAGCTGGCAAAAGCAGTAGCACCGCAAAGAACTGTGCGTTCTTTGAAATCCCAAATCCACAAGGAGAGTCCGACTACAATTGTGTCGGTTGCGATGCCTGACCTTCCCAACACTGGACGTGAAGAGCATGCGCCTTCCACCATTTGCACGCCCCCTGCAAGTGCTGGAAGGAGCACCCGCAGTCCAGTTCCTGATAGTCAGATTGAAGATGTCAGTGTTGAAGTACACCAGGATGAGGAGGATATGGGTGTTGCTGGCGCTGGGGAGAAAATTGACCAGGAGGATTCTGATGGTGAGGTGGTTTGTTTAAGTCAGGCACCCGGGGAGACACCTGTTGTCCGTGGGAGGAATATGGCCACTGACATGCCTGGTGAAAATACCAAAAAAATCAGCTCTTCGGTGTGGAAGTATTTCAACAGAAATGCGGACAACAGGTGTCAAGCCGTGTGTTGCCTTTGTCAAGCTGTAATAAGTAGGGGTAAGGACGTTAACCACCTCGGAACATCCTCCCTTATACGTCACCAGCAGCGCATTCATAATAAGTCAGTGACAAGTTCAAAAACTTTGGGTGACAGCGGAAGCAGTCCACTGACCAGTAAATACCTTCCTCTTGTAACCAAGCTCACGCAAACCACCCCACCAACTCCCTCAGTGTCAATTTCCTCCTTCCCCAGGAATGCCAATAGTCCTGCAGGCCATGTCACTGGCAATTCTGACGATTCCTCTCCTGCCTGGGATTCCTCCGATGCATCCTTGCGTGTAACGCCTACTGCTGCTGGCGCTGCTGTTGTTGCTGCTGGGAGTCGATGGTCATCCCAGAGGGGAAGTCGTAAGACCACTTTTACTACTTCCACCAAGCAATTGACTGTCCAACAGTCCTTTGCGAGGAAGATGAAATATCACAGCAGTCATCCTACTGCAAAGCGGATAACTGAGGCCTTGGCATCCTGGGTGGTGAGAAACGTGGTTCCGGTATCCATCATTACTGCAGAGCCAACTAGAGACTTGTTGGAGGTACTGTGTCCCCGGTACCAAATACCATCTAGGTTCCATTTCTCTAGGCAGGCGATACCGAAAATGTACACAGACCTCAGAAAAAGAGTCACCAGTGTCCTAAAAAATGCTGCTGTACCCAATGTCCACTTAACCACGGACATGTGGACAAGTGGAGCAGGGCAGGGTCAGGACTATATGACTGTGACAGCCCACTGGGTAGATGTATGGACTCCCGCCGCAAGAACAGCAGCGGCGGCACCAGTAGCAGCATCTCGCAAACGCCAACTCTTTCCTAGGCAGGCTACGCTTTGTATCACCGGTTTCCAGAATACGCACACAGCTGAAAACCTCTTACGGCAACTGAGGAAGATCATCGCGAAATGGCTTACCCCAATTGGACTCTCCTGTGGATTTGTGGCATCGGACAACGCCAGCAATATTGTGTGTGCATTAAATATGGGCAAATTCCAGCACGTCCCATGTTTTGCACATACCTTGAATTTGGTGGTGCAGAATTTTTTAAAAAACGACAGGGGCGTGCAAGAGATGCTGTCGGTGGCCAGAAGAATTGCGGGACACTTTCGGCGTACAGGCACCACGTACAGAAGACTGGAGCACCACCAAAAACAACTGAACCTGCCCTGCCATCATCTGAAGCAAGAAGTGGTAACGAGGTGGAATTCAACCCTCTATATGCTTCAGAGGTTGGAGGAGCAGCAAAAGGCCATTCAAGCCTATACAATTGAGCACGATATAGGAGGTGGAATGCACCTGTCTCAAGCGCAGTGGAGAATGATTTCAACGTTGTGCAAGGTTCTGCTGCCCTTTGAACTTGCCACACGTGAAGTCAGTTCAGACACTGCCAGCCTGAGTCAGGTCATTCCCCTCATCAGGCTTTTGCAGAAGAAGCTGGAGACATTGAAGGAGGAGCTAACACGGAGCGATTCCGCTAGGCATGTGGGACTTGTGGATGGAGCCCTTAATTCGCTTAACAAGGATTCACGGGTGGTCAATCTGTTGAAATCAGAGCACTACATTTTGGCCACCGTGCTCGATCCTAGATTTAAAGCCTACCTTGGATCTCTCTTTCCGGCAGACACAAGTCTGCTGGGGTTGAAAGACCTGCTGGTGAGAAAATTGTCAAGTCAAGCGGAACGCGACCTGTCAACATCTCCTTCTTCACATTCTCCCGCAACTGGGGGTGCGAGGAAAAGGCTCAGAATTCCGAGCCCACCCGCTGGCGGTGATGCGGGGCAGTCTGGAGCGACTGCTGATGCTGACATCTGGTCCGGACTGAAGGACCTGACAACGATTACGGACATGTCGTCTACTGTCACTGCATATGATTCTCTCACCATTGAAAGAATGGTGGAGGATTATATGAGTGACCGCATCCAAGTAGGCACGTCACACAGTCCGTACTTATACTGGCAGGAAAAAGAGGCAATTTGGAGGCCCTTGCACAAACTGGCTTTATTCTACCTAAGTTGCCCTCCCACAAGTGTGTACTCCGAAAGAGTGTTTAGTGCCGCCGCTCACCTTGTCAGCAATCGGCGTACGAGGTTACATCCAGAAAATGTGGAGAAGATGATGTTCATTAAAATGAATTATAATCAATTCCTCCGTGGAGACATTGACCAGCAGCAATTGCCTCCACAAAGTACACAGGGAGCTGAGATGGTGGATTCCAGTGGGGACGAATTGATAATCTGTGAGGAGGGGGATGTACACGGTGATATATCGGAGGATGATGATGAGGTGGACATCTTGCCTCTGTAGAGCCAGTTTGTGCAAGGAGAGATTAATTGCTTCTTTTTTGGTGGGGGTCCAAACCATCCCGTCATTTCAGTCACAGTCGTGTGGCAGACCCTGTCACTGAAATGATGGGTTGGTTAAAGTGTGCATGTCCTGTTTATACAACATAAGGGTGGGTGGGAGGGCCCAAGGACAATTCCATCTTGCACCTCTTTTTTCTTTAATTTTTCTTTGCGTCATGTGCTGTTTGTGGAGTGTTTTTTGGAAGGGCCATCCTGCGTGACACTGCAGTGCCACTCCTAGATGGGCCCGGTGTTTGTGTCGGCCACTAGGGTCGCTTATCTTACTCACACAGCTACCTCATTGCGCCTCTTTTTTTCTTTGCGTCATGTGCTGTTTGGGGAGTGTTTTTTGGAAGGGCCATCCTGCGTGACACTGCTGTGCCACTCCTAGATGGGCCCGGTGTTTGTGTCGGCCACTAGGGTCGCTTATCTTACTCACACAGCTACCTCATTGCGCCTCTTTTTTTCTTTGCGTCATGTGCTGTTTGGGGAGTGTTTTTTGGAAGGGCCATCCTGCGTGACACTGCAGTGCCACTCCTAGATGGGCCCGGTGTTTGTGTCGGCCACTAGGGTCGCTTATCTTACTCACACAGCTACCTCATTGCGCCTCTTTTTTTCTTTCCGTCATGTGCTGTTTGTGGAGTGTTTTTTGGAAGGGCCATCCTGCGTGACACTGCAGTGCCACTCCTAGATGGGCCCGGTGTTTGTTTCGGCCACTAGGGTCGCTTATCTTACTCACACAGCTACCTCATTGCGCCTCTTTTTTTCTTTGCGTCATGTGCTGTTTGGGGAGTGTTTTTTGGAAGGGCCATCCTGCGTGACACTGCAGTGCCACTCCTAGATGGGCCCGGTGTTTGTGTCGGCCACTAGGGTCGCTTATCTTACTCACACAGCTACCTCATTGCGCCTCTTTTTTTCTTTGCGTCATGTGCTGTTTGGGGAGTGTTTTTTGGAAGGGCCATCCTGCGTGACACTGCAGTGCCACTCCTAGATGGGCCAGGTGTTTGTGTCGGCCACTAGGGTCGCTTAGCTTAGTCATCCAGCGACCTCGGTGCAAATTTTAGGACTAAAAATAATATTGTGAGGTGTGAGGTATTCAGAATAGACTGAAAATGAGTGGAAATTATGGTTTTTGAGGTTAATAATACTTTGGGATCAAAATGACCCCCAAATTCTATGATTTAAGCTGTTTTTTAGTTTTTTTGGAAAAAAACACCCGAATCCAAAACACACCCGAATCCGACAAAAAAAATTCGGTGAGGTTTTGCCAAAACGCGGTCGAACCCAAAACACGGCCGCGGAACCGAACCCAAAACCAAAACACAAAACCCGAAAAATTTCCGGCGCTCATCTCTAAGTTTGATAATAGGATGCTCATTGACATGTTAGTCCAAAAACATGTAAAATAAAAAAAACCCTATGTCTACCTTTTTTATGTTGACCATTTTAATGTCGACCTTTTGACCCTGTCAACCTAATGTCTGTCTAACATTTGGTGTCTACAGTATCTATTGACTGTCTAACTAGACACTGTCTATCTATCATCCGGATACCGTTATTTATACCGATGGCTGTTGTCCAGAGAGGACGTTACTGATGTGTAGTTTACTACCTGTAATAAAGGGAAAGGATTCACTTAAACAGAGAAGTGCTGTGTACACAGATATGTTTCTGTGTTTCTGCCATGAGATAAGGTGAGAGGTTCTCCTCAGAGAGCAACATTTAGTGGGCAGCAGATAGGGACACATTTAAGGTATTTAGTTTAAAAAATATAAATCTTATTTTGTGTTTTGTGGTCAGGATACATATATAGAACAGTTGGAACAGAAACATGGAAAAGATTCTGAAAATATATTAAATGATTGATTACTAGTATTTCTTGTGTGTCAGATGCTGTGAAAAGACATTGAAATATGGACTCACTGGACTGGAGCAGTTATGTCTGCATGTGTGTTGGATCAGTTATATCTGCATGTGTGTTAAATCAGTTTTGTCTGCACGTGTGTTGGATCAGTTATGTCTGCACGTGCGGCGGAGCAGTTATGTCTGCATGTGTGTTGGATCAGTTATGTCTGCACGTGTGTTGGATCAGTTATGTCAGCACGTGCGGCAGAGCAGTTATGTCTGCATGTGTGTTGGATCAGTTATGTCTGCATGTGTGTTGGATCAGTTATGTCTTGAATCAGTTATGTCTTGGATCAGTTATGTCTTCATGTGTGTTGGATCAGTTATGTCAGCACGTGCGGCAGAGCAGTTATGTCTGCATGTGTGTTGGATCAGTTATGTCTGCATGTGTGTTGGATCAGTTATGTCTGCATGTGTGTTGGATCAGTTATGTCAGCACGTGCGGCAGAGCAGTTATGTCTGCATGTGTGTTGGATCAGTTATGTCTGCATGTGTGTTGGATCAGTTATGTCTGCATGTGTGTTGGATCAGTTATGTCTGCACGTGCGGCGGAGCAGTTATGTATGCATGTGTGTTGGATCAGTTATGTCTGCACGTGTGTTGGATCAGTTATGTCTGCATGTGTGTTGGATCAGTTATGTCTGCACGTGCGGCGGAGCAGTTATATCTGCGCATGTGTTGGATCAGTTACGTCTGCACATGCGCTGGATCAGTTATGTCTGCATGAGCGCCATATCAGATATGTCTGCAGGTGCATTGGAGCAGTTGTGTGTGCATATGTGTTGGATCAGTTCATACTTGCCTACTCTCCCAGAATGGCCGGGAGGCTCCCAAAAATAGGGTGATCCTCCCCCCCCCCGCCCCCGGAAGAGCAGGCAAGTCTCCCAATTTCTGGGGTACCTCCTGTCTGGCCGCCCACTTAGCGAGTAAATTGGGCGGTCCGGGCAGTTGATGACGCGATACTTGTTGAATCGCGTCATCATAGCCACGCCCCCTGCAGTATAATGCCAGTAATAGCGCCATTACACAGGAGGGCGTGGCTTAAATTACACAATATACCTGCCATGCATCAGATCAGTTATGTCTGCACATGTGTTGGATTAGTTATGTCTGCACGTGCACCAGAGCAGTTATGTCTGCACATGAGCAAAATCAGTTATGTCCACACGTGCACCAGAGCAGTTATGTCTGCAAATGTGTTGGATCAGTTATGTCTGTACATGTATGGGATCAGATATCTCTGCACATGTGCCGGATCACTTATGTCTGCACGTGTACCAGAGCAGTTATGTCACCATATGCGCTGGATCAATTATGTCTGCACGTACACCAGATCAGCTATGTCTGCACGTGCTCCGAAGCAGTTATGTCTGCACATGTGCCAGATCAGTTATGACTCTGCATGTGCGTCAGATCAGGTATGTCTGCACATGCGCCGGATCAGTTATGTCTGCATGTCTATTGGATCAGTTATGTCTGCACGTGTGTTGGATCAGTTATGTCTGCACATGTGTGAGATCAGTTATGTCTGCACATGTGTTGGATTAGTTATGTCTGCACATGTGCACCAGAGCAGTTATGTCTGCACATGTGTTGGATCAGTTATGTCCACACATGCACCGGAGCAGTTATGTCTGCACATGTGATGGATCAGTTATGTCTGCACATGTGTGAGATCAGTTATGTCTGCACATGTGCCACATCAGTTATGTCTGCACTAAAGATGATCAGGTTCTGTTCGTTGACATCCGATCCCCCCCGAACTTCACCTATTTTACACGGGTCCGAGGTAGCCTCGTATCTTCCCGCCTTGCTCGGTTAACCTGAACGACGCCGAACGTCATCATCCCGCTGTCTGATTCTCACGAGATTTGTATTCTATATAAAGATCTACGTGTCGCTGCCATTTTCACTCATGCATTGGAGATTGAACGGAGAGGACGTGGCTACGTTCTCTGCCTGAAAAGCTCCATATCTGTGCTCAGTGTGCTGCAAATATCTGTGCTCAGTGTGCTGCAAATATCTGTGCTCAGTGTGCTGCAAATATCTACGTTCTCTGCCTGAAAAGCTCCATATCTGTTCTCAGTGTGCTGCAAATATCTGTGCTCAGTGTGCTGCATTTTGGTGACCAACAGTATATAGTTGTACAGTACAGTAGGCCATTGCTGTATCTTGCAGCTCCGTGTCACTGCAAGTATTCATTCCATATCTGTGCTGCATTTTTGTGAGCAGTATATATAGTAGTACAGTGCAGCATTTTGGTGACCAACAGTATATAGTTGTACAGTACAGTAGGCCATTGCTGTATCTTGCAGCTCTGTGTCACTGCATGTATCCATTCCATATATGTGCTGCATTTTTGTGAGCAGTATATATAGTATTACAGTGCAGCATTTTGGTGACCAACAGTATATAGTTGTACAGTAGGCCATTGCTGTATCTTGTAGCTCTGTGTCACTGCAAGTATCCATTCTATATCTGTGCTGCATTTTTGTGAGCAGTATATATAGTAGTACAGTGCTGCATTGTGGTGACCACCAGTATATAGTAGTACAGTACAGTAGGCCATTGCTGTACCTTGCAGCTCTGTGTCACTGCAAGTATCCATTCCATATCTGTGCTGCATTTTTGTGAGCAGTATATATAGTATTACAGTGCAGCATTTTGGTGACCAACAGTATATAGTTGTACAGTAGGCCATTGCTGTATCTTGCAGCTCTGTGTCACTGCAAGTATCCATTTCATATCTGTGCTGCATTTTTGTGAACAGTATATATAGAATTACAGTGCAGCATTTTGGTGACCAACAGTATATAGTTGTACAGTAGGCCATTGCTGTATCTTTGTATCTTGCAGCTCTTTGTCACTGCAAGTATCCATTCCATATCTGTGCTGCATTTTTGTGAGCAGTATATACAGTATAGTAGTACAGTGCAGCATTTTGGTGACCAACAGTATATAGTTGTACAGTACAGTAGGCCATTGCTGTATCTTTCAGCTCTGTATCACTGCAAGTATCCATTCCATATCTGTGCTGCATTTTTGAGAGCAGTATATATAATAGTACAGTGCTGCATTGTGGTGACTACCAGTATATAATAGTACAGTACAGTAGGCCATAGCCTTATCTTGCTGCACCGTGTCACTTCTAGTATCTTGATCAGTGCTTAATATCTGTGCTCAGTGTCAGTGCTGCATTGTGGTGACCAGTATACTACAGTACAATAGTCCAGTGCTGTTCTCGCTGCTCAATGTCAGTTCTCCGTAGTATCATCAGTGATCAGTAAAATCAGTGCTCAGTATAATCAGTGCTCAGTAAAATCAGTGCTCAGTATAATCACCAGTTCTCAATATAATCAGTGCACTGTTAGACGTGCGCCCGTTTTCCGCCATTAGTGCATTGGGATTTAGACAATTGATGAAGTTATTGTGTCCCCGGTACAAAATCCCATCTAGATTCCACTTCACTAGGCAGGCGATAGCGAGATTTTACCAATTAATATCAGTGATTTATAATTATTAATTACAGTGATCTTGCCAAATAATTCCAGTGATTTTGTAATTTTCTTCCAGTGATTTGAACCAATAATACCATTGATTAGAATGAATAATTCCTGTGATTTTGTCATTTTCTTCCAGTGATTTGGACCAATAATACCATTGATTAGAACAAATAATTCCTGTGATATTGAGGTGTTTGTGTCGCTTAGCTTAGCCATCCAGCGACCACAGTGCACCTCTTTTTCTGTTTTCTTTGCATCATGTGCTGTTTGGGGCCAATTTTTTTAAGTGCCATCCTGTCTGACACTGCAGTGCCACCCCTATATGGGCCAGGTGTTTGTGCCGCCCACTTGGGTCGCTTAGCTTAGTCATCCAGCTACCTCATTGCGCCTCTTTTTTTCTTTGCGTCATGTGCTGTTTGGGGAGTGTTTTTTGGAAGGGCCATCCTGCGTGACACTGCAGTGCCACTCCTAGATGGGCCATGTGTTTGTGTCGGCCACTTGGGTCGCTTAGCTTAGTCACACAACTACCTCATTGCGCTTCTTTTTTTCTTTGCATCATGTGCTGATTGGGGACAATTTTTTTAATCTGCCATCCTGTCTGACACTGCAGTGCCACTACTAGATGGGCCAGGTGTTTGTGTCGGCCACTTGGGTCGCTTAGCTTAGTCATCCAGCGACCTCGGTGCAAATTTTAGGACTAAAAATAATATTGTGAGGTATGAGGTGTTCAGAATAGACTGGAAATGAGTGGAAATTATGGTTATTGAGGTTAATACTATATGATGAAAATTACCCCCAAATTCTATGATTTAAGCTGTCTTTGAGGGGTTTTTGAAAAAAAAACACCCGAATCCGACAAAAAATTTTCAGGGAGGTTTTGCCAAAATGCGTCCGAATCCAAAACACGGCCGCGGAACCGAATCCAAAACCAAAACACAAAACCCGAATAATTTCCGGTGCACATCTCTAGTTTGCACGTGCGCCGGATCAGTTATGTCTGCACATGTGTTGGATCAGTTATGCCACCACATGTGATAGATCAGTTATGTCTGCACATGTGCCACATCAGTTATGTCTGCACATGTGTTGGATCAGTTATGTCTGCACGTGCACCGGAGCAGTTATGTCTGCACATGTGTTGGATCAGTTATGTCTGCACATGCACCGGAGCAGTTATGTCCGCATGTGTGTTGGATCAGTTATGTCTGCACATGAGCAAAATCAGTTATGTCCACACGTGCACCAGAGCAGTTATGTCTGCAAATGTTTTGGAACAGTTACGTCTGCACATGTATGGGATCAGATATCTCTGCACATGCGCCAGATCACTTATGTCTGCACGTGTACCAGAGCAGTTATGTCACCACATGCACTGGATCAGTTATGTCTGCACGTACACCAGATCAGTTATGTCTCTGCACGTGCGTCAGATCAGTTATGCCTGCACGTCTATTGGATCAGTTATGTCTGCACGTGTGTTGGATCAGTTATGTCTGCACATGTGTTGGATCAGTTGTGTCTGCACGTGCACCGGACCAGTTATGTCTGCATATATGCCAGATCAGTTATGTCTGCACGTGCACCGGAGCAGTTATGTCTGCACATGTGCCACATCAGTTATATCTGCACTTACGTCAGATCAGTTATGTCTGCACATGTGTTGGATTAGTTATGTCTGCACATGTGCTCCAGAGCAGTTATGTCTGCACATGTGACAGATCAGTCATGTCCGCACGTGCACTGGAGCAGTTATGTCTGCACATGCGTCGGATCAGTTATGCCTGCACCAGTGACGTGCCTCTTTAGCCTTTTAGCTCACCGCACATCCCTGGCCTGCACGTGTGTTGGAACAGTTATGTCTGCACATGTGTTGGACCAGTTATGTCTGCACATATGTTGGATCAGTTATGTCTGCACGTGTGTTGGATCGGTTATGCCTGCACATTCGCTGGATCAATTATGTGTGCACGTGCATCGGAGCAGTTATGTCTGCACTTGTGCCAGATCAGTTATGTTTGCACGTGTGTTGGATCAGTTATGTCTGAACATGTGTAGGATCAGTTATGTCTGCACGTGCACCGGTTTAGGTATGTCTGCACATGCGCAGGATCAGTTATGTCTGCATGTCTATTGGATCAGTTATGTCTGCACGTCTGTTGGATCAGTTATGTCTGCACATGCGATGGATCAGTTATGTCTGCACGTGCGCCGGATCAGTTATGTCTGCATGTCTATTGAATCAGTTATGTCTGCACTTGTGCTGGATTAGTTACAGTATATCTGTAAATGCTAAGAAAGAGAAATTACCCTAGGGTAATAGGCTCCTGGCGCTAGGTGGGGAGGTTCAGCACAGCAGCTAAACAAGGGTTAGTCAAACCCTGCAATAGATATGTAAACAATAGAGCATATAGCGCTTAGGTCACAGATGAGATGAGTAGGTCACAACAATACACATATTTAATTTAATAAAATTCAGAGCAAATTTCAATAGCACATTTGATTAAAAGTGGATAAAACAAACATTTTGCATATAAAAGTCCACATATAATATGCTATTGTGTGCTACTCCCAGCTGGATAGCATGTACAGATGCTAAGGAGTTCAAATTACCTGTTCCTTTAAACAGTCCCTTTTAGTCCAAAGTGGGCCCAAACAGTTGACAACCGTGAGTGATAGTTACCACAGACGTATTCAAGGTGTTTAAGCGGTTCAGTGTCCCGCAAATGGCAGCCCCTTGATGGATAAAGGAAAATGCCCATGGTTGGAGAGTTCCCTCCAGAAGAGGTTCAAATTATGCAATGTCAGGGGACTTGGTCCAGGTCTTGAGGTTTTCTATTGTAGTGTGTCCATGGGAGTAAGCACAAACAGCAACTTTTTCAAGATACTGACAGTGCTGCTAAGAAGGGTTTATATACCTTAACAATATGGCTGCTCATTAGCATATGTGATTGATTCTAACCATCTAATCTCATAATGTGACCAAAAAATGATAGACAATAATATATTGATAATGTAATTAATTTAAAAACACAGTCATATATATAATATACATGTTAGTAATCCTCATGAATATCAGGAAAATCATTTATATAATGTGATCACATGACCATTGTTTTTAACCTGAGGATTTATTACATAGAAAACATGGAGTAATACCTGGTTTATTTTGACCATAGGGGCAATATAAATGTAGGTGGAGAGAGAGTCCATATAGTATATGATCCCTTAGATCGAGATCTCCACCCCCTCATAATTCCAGAAAAATCAGTTCCGGCCAGTATTTAAAACGGTACAGTATATCTGTATGTGTGTTGGATCGCCTGTTTTAAATAGATATTTCACAAGAATAGGGTGGGTGCAAGCCCAGATACATTTGCTACAGACTATGGTTGCGGCTGCGGATGTTGGGTGTCATTCCGAGTTGTTCGCTCGTTGCCGATTTTCACAACGGAGCGATTAAGGCGAAAATGCGCATGCGCATGGTACGCAGTACACATGCGCTAAGTATTTTAGCTCAAAACTTAGTAGATTTACTCACGTCCGAACGAAGAATTTCCATTGTTGAAGTGATCGGAGTGTGATTGACAGGAAGTGGGTGTTTCTGGGTGGAAACTGTCCGTTTTCTGGGAGTGTGCGGAAAAACGCAGGCGTGCCAGGATAAAACGCGGGAGTGTCTGGAGAAACGGGGGAGTGGCTGGCCGAACGCAGGGTGTGTTTGTGACGTCAAACCAGGAATGAAACGGGCTGAGCTGATCGCAGTGTAGGAGTAAGTCTCAAGCTACTCAGAAACTGCTAAGAATTTTCTATTTGCAATTCTGCTAATCTTTTGTTCGCAATTCTGCTAAACTAAAATACACTCCCAGAGGGCGGCGGCCTAGCGTGTGCAATGCTGCTAAAATCTGCTAGCGAGCGAACAACTCGGAATGACCCCCGTTATACATTATGTTGTGACAGCATTTGATTGACACCTAGTTGCATTTCCATTTCCGTCTCAAGTTGGTGGTCTCATAGGTTTGGTGTAGTGAGTGATGAGCAGATACGGTTTTACTCGGTTCTCAAAACGGCATCTTAATGGCTATCCAAAACATGTGACATCCGTGAGCCAACAAGATGCCGTTTTGAGAACCGAGTAAAACCGAATCCGCTCATCACTAGTTTGGTCAGGAAAACACTTGAAAAATTACACATTGGGTTTTATGCAAAGTTGAACATAAACACATTTGAAGTCTTCTTTCCCCACAAAATGCATCTTTTCACATGCCGACTAATTTGCATTTAGCTCCTATTGCTTGCAGCACCAAAATGTGGAGACAGAGCCAAAGTACAGTAAGGGCACAGTCAAGCAAATTAATGGTCTGATTCAGAGGTATGGTCCTAATGTTACT